>NW_005435050.1:44244-129739 GCF_000147415.1 Chlorella variabilis | reverse complement strand
CAATGAGCAATGAGCAGTGAGCAGCCCCTCCCGAAACAAAGTGAAGCGCAGGACGGGGTCCGGTGGATGGGAGGCAAGGAAGCGCGGGGGGTTGCCACGTGCGCTACCGCCGCCGCCGCAGGCAGCACCCCTGCGGCGGCGGCAGCGGCAGCAAGCCGTGGACCCAAACGCCGTGCCGCCGCCGCCGCAGGCAGCACCCCTGCGACGGCGGCGGCAGCAAGCCGTGGACCGAAACGCCGTGCCGCCGAGTCCCGTGGCTGTGGCCGTGGGCTTCTGGCAGGAAGCTACGGCCGCAGCTCGGTGGCTCGGGGGCGTCGCAGCGTGCCGCCGCCGCCGCCGCGCTGCCCCCCGGGCACGGCGGCGGCGGCAGCAAGCTTGGGCCCAAACGCCGTGCCGCCGAGTCCCGTGGCTGCGGCCGTAGACTGTGGGCCGGAAACTGCGGCCGCAGCTCGGCGGCACGCGGTTCTGTTCAAGTCGCCAAGCGTGCAGCAGCGCCGAACCACGCTTCCCGGCCTCGGCGCATGCCTTCAGGGGCCCCCTATCGCTGGGCGCACCCCTCCAACACCGAACATGCGCCCGGGGGGGAGGGCGGCCCGGGCTGCCCAGGCCAAAGTGGGCCGCCCTCGAGCAAGAGGCGGCCGGTCTGTGTGCTGAATGAATGAATGAACCCTCCGCCCGGCGGGATGCCGGCTCTTCAGCTTCCTCCTGGTGGGTGCCAGCGCGTTCGCCTGCCCGCCTGCCCTGGGAGAACCGATTGTGGGCGGTGAACGCCCAAACGCCTGCTGCCACTGAACCTGCTCCTCCACACCAGTGCTGCAGTTCACGCTCGAGCCATGCACGATCCTGCAGCCCCACATCCACCCCCACGCCGAGTTTGCATTCCCCATCAAGGGCAAAGTCACGTTCTCCGTAGTGTAAGCATCACGCTTGCGTAGCCTGGTCATGTGGGCAGCCATCGCTCACTGGAAGGGACTGCCGCCTCACTCCGCTCATGCCGCCTGCCTCGCAGCTTCAACAACAACTCTTTCACCGAGGCACTCGAGAATACGCAGAAGGATGTCGGCCCCGGCGGATTTGCCGTGTTCCCCACTGGTAAGCAGAGTTCATCCTCATGCGAGCTGCTGCCTCAGGCTGACATCACCACCCTCCTCCTGCTCGCTCGCACATGGTCCCGAATTCGACAGCCCACCCACACCATCCATCTTGCTTTTCGCGTGCCTGCAGGCACGCTGCACGTCACCCAGAACGAGCACTGCGTGCCTGCCACAATCATGGCACTGTTCGCTTCTTCCAACCCCAGCGCCTCGTTCTACCCATTCACCGAGGTGTGCTGTCTGCCGGGTCCGGGGCAATTGCTCGCCCGCCCGGCTGTCTGAGCACTGCCGATGTGTTCCTTTGCGATGCAGGGGTCCATGCCTAGCAACACCCTGAAATCGTACTACGGTGGAAAGATAACCAAAAAGCAAACACGCATACCATTCTTCACCGCCAAGATTGCCGGCTGCACTTGCCCCAACTGAGCCAGCAGAGCTTTGCCAGCAGTTGCATGTTTTGAAGCAGCAACAAGTCTGTAGGAGTCGGCGCCCTACCGCATGTGCCTGCCAGATGGGCCGCCACGCCTCCTATCCTTACTTAATCTTTCCCCGGTCAACCGCATTGATCATTGATCGCATGTGTTCTCTGTCCTGCCCCCTCTGTTTCTGTGCATTGCCAGGCTTGTTTGGGAAGGAGGCACAGCATGCTTGCTTGCTTGTGTGGGCTTAAAGTCTGGTAAAGCAAGAACTAGCTTGCAACATAGACTCCCCGCCGAAACGGGACGGGAACCGGGCGAAAGCAGAGAAAGCAATAAAACAGGGGTGGAGCAAGGCGACATGCAACGCAAGCAGCTGACAGGGCACGCATCGAAACGTGTGTATGACTGGCAAAGTGGCATGGCGCATTGGGGAGAAACGCAACGGTACGGGAGCATGGGCTGGCCAAACGGCAGTGCGGAACGCTAGGTCACTAGAAAAGCAGGGAAAGGCTTTTTACCCTGGTGCAACTTGCACATCCTTTGACTTTCTGAGCATTAGCCAGGCTGAGCCTGGCAGGTTATCCGTGCCGAAACGTTTACCACTTTTGACACCATGCACATTGGCATGCCCGGCTGCCGCCACCCCACGCTGTGGCCCCATACCACTTAATTCTCACGCTTTATTATTATCGATCCTGCTGGAGGTTGTTCCCCCCGCGTTTTTCTCCTCCCCACCCCCTTTCAAATGTAACTCATTCAGAGTGCGGCAGGTGGCCAGCCAGGTGCCAGCAGCATCAGCGGCAGGAGGCGGGGAGGCAAGCAGGTGCCCCTGCTCCGCCCCTGCCTGGCGTGTGCGTCTGGAAGAACCGTGCTGCGCTCTGAAGGTCTAGCAAGAGCACTGCAGGTGTCTGAAGAGCGGTCTCCACCGGCGGCATGTCCACATGGGGCGGTGTACCAGGGTGTACCGCCGTCTCTATAGTCTGACTACCGTTCAACGACAGATTCGCCCCAAATTTTGGGGCGTTCGCCTGTCGTTGGCAGTGGCTTGGCCCCCTGCTAGCGATGCACAGCACAGAGAGCACCCAGCAACCTGCTCTTCCAGCCCCAGCAGCCTGTTTTCACTCTGACCTTTTGTCGCTGCTTGAAGCACTCAAAACATGCTCTTGTGCAAAGGAATGGGCCTCGGCAGCCTTCCCGCGCTGCGCCGCACGGCCAGCGCAGGCGACACAGACTTAAGCGCCGGGCTCCTGTTTGAGGAGCGTGGCGATGAAGGCTGCAGGTTGGTGACTGGCTGTAGTGGGCCGCGGGGCTGCGGGGCACGAGTGGATCTGCAGGCCATGGAGGACAAGTTGCCGCATGCGAATTGGGGCAGACCAGCCCCGCAGCGACATTGGATCCATGCACTGATCATACCTTTTAGTGAGGATGGAGGCATCTATATTGATTGCCAAACTTCGCCAGGCATCCTCAAGGGACAGAAGGATGGGCAGGCTGCGCTGGTCGAGCACGAGCGAAACAAAGACGGCATGGAGGCGCTCCCAAACAGTCCGCCGCTGGGTGGCCTCGACGCAGATGATGTAGCCCCACCTGGCGCAGCAGCGCCAGAGGTAAGTAGCATGCTGCCAATATCGTTGGGCCAAAAGATCTTGTCCACCTGCGTGCCACCGAAGGGCACTTGACGAGCAGCGGCATCGTGTGCCCCCTGGCCCGCTCAGTGAGGGTGAGGAAGAAGCCACTGGTGCCTCCTGCTGCTTCCATTGCTGTCTCTGCTGCCTGCTGCACTGCTTGAGTTGCCTCGAGAGCTTTGCTGTGCTCGAATGCTGCCTCAAAGCCTGCAGGCAGTTTTCCGCTGGGCGGCGTGACTGCCGCCTCCCAAGTGCCGACATGGTGGGTGCCAGGAGTGTACTTTGCAGCGTCCTTGGCCTCTTAGTCGGGATTTAAGTCCCCCAAAAGCTGCCGGCGCAATTCCATGCTCTCCTCCACTAGTTTTGAGTTTCAGCGATCGGTAATCTCCTCGCCCCGCCTCCATGCGCGCTTTTTAGACGCTGATACTATCACACATCAGTTTCTGCGCTGTGCAGCGGAGGTCTTGGCCACAGCTGCGTTTGGGCGGCGGCGCCCATTGGCGGGCAGCATGTGGGGCACAAAGCCAGTCGCCTGGAGGGCGGAAAGAGACACCCACATCATGCTAGACCATCGGCAATAGAGCGGGGATGCAATGGCGGCGAGTATTGGGGGGGCGCAAACTTGGGTGGTGCTGTGCTGGCCACCCTTGGGGAAAACTGCCCAGCTGGCAAGGCGTCCCCACCTTGCTCTACACCTTTGTGGTGCACACGATCAGTTGGCTCTCCAAGACCTTGGCCCGCATCCTCATGCTCTTGCGGCGCTCAAAAGCTTGGGGCGCAGTGCTGCAGAGCCTTGCCGCCAAGCCTGCTGCCCTTGGTGTGCGTGGGGCCTCGGGCGCGGCACCCAGCGCGCCGGGCAATGTAGAGGAGAGAGGAGCGCCGGCAGAAGGGGAGAGCCTGCTGGCCTACTGGAAGGGCTTGTTGGACGAGCGGCAGGGCGGCACCGCAGGCGAGCGGGCTGTTCATCTTCTCCTTCTGCGACCCCCCCTCAAGCTCCTGGCGACGGGAAGATGCCCGCAACGTGCCCAGCCGCCCTCTGCAGCCCCAGCAAGGCACCTTCACACCCGCCATACTGCCAACCTTGCTGCCGTTTGCAGCCGCAGGTGCCCCGCTGAGCCATGAGGACGTGCGGCAGCTGCTGCACACAGCGCTGCGGCTACGGCAGGGCCGGGGCCAGTCTTCGGCGCTGCCCGAGCAGCTGCTGGCCCTGTTTCAGCAGTGCTACCACGAGCTGGGCCGGCCAGAGCGGCTGGCGCTCTTCCGGTCCCTCACCGCCACCTTTGGCATCCAGGCCCACGAGCTCGACACTGCGGTGGCTGCCTGGCAGCACCTGCGCCAGCAGCAGCAGCAGCAGGCTGAGCAGCAGAAGCTGGGGGGCGAGGTAGGGCCCACAGCTGGTCCGGCCCCAGACCAGCTCTTCAAGGCAGCGGCACAGCTGTCGGCGGCCGCCACACCGCTGTACACACGCCTGCTTTCGCCGCTGAGCCAGCAGCCGGGTGGCATCAAGTTTTTGGTGGACATGCGGGGGGAGCTGCTGCAGGTGCGAGTGGGGGTGGGAGAGTTTCTGGGAAAGAGGGCCTCAGGGTCACAGGACGGTTGGGCGAGGATGTGGCGGGGTGGACAGGAGCTGCGACTTGTTGTGACTCGCTACACTTGGCTGTGGCTGGTTGACTGCAGGCCATCCAGGAGCACCCATCGGGCGCTGCGCCACTGCGTGCGCTGTCGGAAGCGCTGCGTGGATGCCTGGCAGAGTGGTTCGGCGCGGGTGAGTTGCAAGACGGTGTGGTGCCTGAGACCTATTGCCTGCGGTGATTGCACTGAATAGCACAGCATCCAGGGCCGCTGGGTTGGCAGCTTAGGGAAAGTGCTATCATCACAGAGCCTCCGCCGACGTTGCGCGCAGGCCTGCTGCAGTTGCGTCGCATCAGCTGGGAAGGCAGCAGTGCCGCGCTTCTAGAGAAGGCAAGCCGTCCATGGCAGCGGCCAGCCTGCGATTGCTACTTCTTCATGGAACTGCCTGCGCTGCTGTTGGCGCTTCACTGATTACAACAGGGAACCATCACCTGCCGCCACTGAACTAACCCCAAGGCTCCACGTCACACTGCCCTTCCAACCCGCCGCGCAGATTGCTGCCAGGGAGGCCGTGCACGAGTTTGGCGGCTGGCGGGACCTGAAGAGCAGGCTGAGCGCCAAAAACCGGAGGTGGGGTGCTGGATTTGCCAAAAGCTATGGTGAACTCACAGCCACCTGCTGGAAGTTAGGCTGCCTCTTCTTGCTGGCCTTGCACTTGCACCGGGCGTCAGCAGTGCTGCACTGGCACGTTACCTGCAGGGTGTATGCCTTCTTTCACAACGCCATGCCGGAAGAGCCTCTGGTGGTGCTGCACACCGCGCTGGCCCACAAGGTGGCGCACAACTTGCGGCAGCTGCTGCCGCACCTGGACCCCGGCCGCAGCCCGCCGGGGCACAACGGCCACCGCCACGCCCACACCGCCCTCTCGGAGCGCACATGGGAGGAGCAGCCTCGCCTGCTGGAGCCCCACCATCCCTACCAGGCCACGCTGGACAACGATGCGTCCTTGGCACTGCCGTTCGGGCACCAGCAGGCGCAGCAGGCGCAGAGGGGCCAGCCCCCGAGCGTGGCCGTCTTCTACTCCATCTCCTCCACTCAGCGAGGCCTGACAGGAGTGGACCTGGGCAACTTTCTCATCAAGCAGGCAAGACCTTTGCTTTTGGTTTGGTCGGTGTCTTGTTAGCATCTGGGTGGCTCAAGCAAGAGCCCGTGGCACCGCCCGGCTGTTATCAGTGTAGCAACCTCCTTGCTTGCGCCTGGCAGCCACTCCTCAGCCCTGACCGCCTGCATCCCATGCATGCAGGTGGCGCACCAGGTGCAGTCTGAGTTTCCCAGCGTGACCACGCTGTGCACGCTCAGCCCGCTGCCAGGTCGGCGCCGCTGCAGTGCGTGTTGGAAAAACTTCAGGCCTTGCAATGCATCCGGCAGCGCCGAGCTGTCATGCTGCCCGTCTTGGCGATTCACTAAGGCACCTTGCACTCCTTGTTGCCTGTGCAGGCTTTGCCGACTGGTTGCGGCTGCAGCTGGCTCGTGTGGGCCAGGGCCTGCTCCCATCGGTGCCACTGTTGCTGCCGGGGGAGGCGGAGCAGCTGGAGGAGGTGGCGGCTGGGCACCTGCCAGGACTGGGGTGGACGCAGCATGGGGAGCATCAGGGGGCCACAGCAGCGGAAACCGGCAAGGGCGGCAGCAGCACCGGCGCCAGCAGCAGCAGCGAGCAGCAAAAGCAGCAGCAGCAGCAGGCGGAGCAGGAGCGTGCTGCTGTGGTACTGGGCTGGGCCCTGGCCGATGATGCCTGGCTGCACAGCAGCCGGCTGGAGGCGGCGGTTGAGCCGGTGCTGATGCGCCTGGCTGCACACTACCTGCTGCTGGAGCGGCGCAGGTGCGCGGCGGAGGCCCGAGCAAGACTGCGCTGCAAATCATGCTGGTGGCATCACAGCAGATTTGCTAGACCGCATGCTTCTCTCCTACCTCCTGTTCGTTTGCCTGCGTGGCTGCCTACAGGGGCCTGGCGCTGGACCCAGTGGCCAACTTCCATCTGCGCAACGGCGCAGCGGTGATGCAGCTCAACTGGCACGCCGACACGTCGCCGGCGGGGCTGCGGCGCAGCCACGGCATCATGGTGGGCTGGAGCTGCAATGGAGGGGGTCATTAAATTGATGGCTGCTCTGTTCGTCGGCCCTTGCGTTGCCAGCCACCAAACCTTCTGGTTTGGACTGGAGATGGCCCGATGGCCTGCTGATCGATTTGAACAACAACGGTACTCACCTGCTGCAGGTCAACTACCAGTATGAGCTGGATCGCCTGCACGACAACAACCGAGCCTACCTGGTGGACAGCCGCGTCCCCGCAGCACCGGCTGTGGAGGCGCTGCTGGGGCCGCACGGGTGAGCAGCGGGCAGGTCCTCGGGGCGGCGGTCAGGGGCTAGGCTGGCGGGCAATGATAGCACCGGCTGAGCCCGCCCTCGTCCTGTACACAACTGTGCTCTTCGGTTTGTTTTTGCTATGATGCCTGAACTGCTTGAATCATCTGTGCATTTACACTCAGTCGCCACTTTTCTGGTTAGCTTTGTGTGTGAGTCTATTTGGCATTGGACAAGGATAGAGAAGTGAGATAATGTGGCATGGCAAATGAGATGAGCAGGCAAAGGGGCCAGCGACAATGGGGATGCAGGGAATGAAACAGAAGGGAACAGAGCAGAGGCAAAACGAAGAGGTCCAGGGTGCCCCACAAACACAGACCAGGCACAATCCAGCTGTTGGGTTCAAGGGGGGGTGTATTCAAATCAAGGGGGGGTGTTATATAAGGATGGATGCGAGGGGGCATTGCACGTTATGCGGCTTGCGCAGACTTCAACATTGACAGCACAGCAGGTCTACCTGTAAAACTGACTGAGCAAGCTCTACGCGAGAAGGCGAACACGATCTGGCGTGTGCACCGGATGACTGCGGCAGTGTCTGAAACAAAGAGCTATCCGGCTCAGGAGGGGGAGGAGGCCCTGAGCTCCTCCAAGTTCTGGGCCAAAGCTGCCGCCGCCTGCTCGCTGCGACTCTTATGCAGCGCCTCTTCTGGATGGCCCTGCTCGACTGCCTCTGCAGCTGCTGGTGCAGGCTCGCCTTCCTCCCCCGCCATACCCTCCTCTGCCTGCTCTGCCGCCTCTGCCTCCTCTCGCGCTGCCATGGCCGATTCATACTCACGCAGCTGCTGCAGCGCCACAAACACCTGCACAAGCAGGAAGCGTAAGAGAGGGATCCACTCCGACGAGCTATTGTGCCGCACCTTCAGCAAGCGCACATTACCGCACCAGCCAAGTCGGCCGGCAAAAAGCTGAAGGTAACCATCGATTTGCCTGGGTCGCACGAGCACTACCCCTAGAGTTCATGACACCGCAAGGCATAGGTCTGGAGAGCAGCAGGTGCCTCAACCAACCTCCATCGCCGGGGCGCACCTGAGGCCCACTCTTGTCTCCACTTGCACCCTCCTGCTGCTCCTTCAGGCTCAGAAAATCGGCGGTCGCCCCCAGCTGCTGCTCCGCATCGTCGGCAACCGCAAGATCCTGCTGTCCCTGCTGGAAGCTCTGCAGGAAGGGGCATCCCATAAACGGCTTGAGCAAGAGTTGTTCAAACAAAATAACCCAACAAGCAGCCCTTGAGCATGAAGCCAACCCCACGGGGCAGGCTCAGCAACCCCACCATCCCTGCACACAACATCCCCCGAACATACCCACACTTTTTCACCTACCTTCAGCTCCACAAGCGTGTTGGAGCCTAGGCCCGCGTCTTGGCTGCTGCTCATTTCAAAAGGGTCTGGCGGCAGCGGGGATGCGCCGCGCACGGGGACTGCAGGCAGCGGGCAGCGTAGATCGGGGGAGGGGCGCCAGGCATGTGCGCTGTTGCGGGACAAGGGAACAGCAGCACACCAGCTGGTGCGTGGGTGCGCAGGCCAGGCAGTATGGAGCACGGGCAATCTGCTGGGCGGCACGGCGGTACCCACCCGCTCCCTTGGCAGGCGAGGTGGGGGGCAGGGCGGTCTTGCCGTCGCGGGTCACCACCAGCCCCTCCTCCCCCGCAGGCAGGTGCACCTCGCCTCGAATGTCTTGCTCCAGAGCGGCATCCCCCTCCCCTGCCTCCCTGTGCTCCTCCTCATCCACCAGCTGCTCCACCTCACCCCCCTCTGCCGACAGCACCTCTGCCGCCGCCTCGGTGGCCACCGCCGCCGCCGCCTGCAGCGCCTGCCGCTGCTGTGCGTCGGCCAGGGCGGCGGGCGTGGCTGGCGTGCTGGCCGCAGCCGCAGCCTGCCTGCTCACCGCCACCGCCCCACTGTCAATGGCAGCTTCCGGGCTGGTGAACTGTGACGGCGGGGCTGCGGGGGGCGCTGCACCAGCCTCGGACGACGCCGATGGAAGTGCTGCACTGGCGCCTGCCGCTGCTGTCGGCACCGCTGAGGCGTGGGGCAGGGGGCCGAGGTTATTGTGTTGATGTTGCACCTGCTCCAGCTCCTGCTCTTCCGTCTCTGCAGGTGGTCCGGCAGGAAGACAAGGCGGGCAGGTGGTGTGGGCAGATGGCAGCGAGGTGCAGGCCGCGCGAGCCCATGGCTGGCCCCCCGCAGGCAAGCCCACCCACCCGACAGCTCATCCTCAGTGAAGCTGAGCAGCATCAGCTGGCGGTGCACGTGCGCCGCATCCTCCCGCACATCCTGCGGGAGCAGGTCGCCAAGGGCAGCTAGCCCTGCAACACGCGATGCGCAGCGGCATGCGGCTCAGTAGGCGGCAGCGTGGCAGGCAGCCGATTCAGCGGCAAGTCGGCGGGGTCCGCTCACCTCCCGCTGCCGTCCGCAGCTCTGCAGCCGCCGCCTGGAACTCGACTGCATCCTCCAGCGGCCAGATGGAGCTGGGCCTGGTGCCCGCACACTGCAGCAGGCAAAAGCAAGGGTCTCAAGGGGGCCCATGCGGAGCCTGGGCGGTGGGCCATGGCACCAGCGGCAAGAAGCGCGCACCTGCGCCACCAGCTGCTCCGCCTGCCACAAAGCGCTGACGGTGGCATCTACGGCCATGAACACCCTCTTGGAGCCTGCAGGGTGGGCGGCACTCAAGGTCGTGTTGCTGCCGCCACCAGTGGCATCGGCGCCGCCGGCACCCTGAGCCGAGACCGCTGCTGTCGCTCTGAGCTGCTCTATGGAGAGCCCCAAAACCCAAAGCACTACCTCGCAACGCCTCATTCGTCCTGAGAGAGAGCCCCACTTCGCTGACGACCAAGCCTAGCTTGCTGGCGAATCGCGCCAGCTTCAGTGTCTCGATGCGGCCAGTGCCGGCGTCGCTGGGAGAGCTCTGCAGGCAGGTCCTCAGTGTATTTGCGACACATTCACTGGCAGCATCGATGAGTCCCTCCATGGTGTCGGCTGAAGTGCGATAAATGTCGCCAGGTGATGGATGGCCTCCTCAGAGATGCTCCGCCTCGCTTCCGCCATCAATGACCCTCGCCAGGTCAGCATTGTTGTCGAGTCGCTCGAAACCCAACACCGAGAACCGAACGAACTCAAACCCCTTTCAGACCTGCCTAGGTGCAGTCAGAACACACTGTGTTCTCCCGGTGCGCAGCTACCCAATATGCAAGCGCTGCGATGGCGGCCTCCGCCGCTGTGCAGCGCTCAAGGCTCGCCATCGGTGCTGAGACCATCTATCAGGCAGCTTGCGCAGCCGCACGGCGCCGAGACACTAGCGCAACCCCGCCCCACGACCACCTGCCGCCGCCCCGCCACCCGCCGCCCTCCGCCAAATGGAGGGCAGCACCTGCCGCGCAGGGTGCAGGCTTATGCGGAACCTTTCCAGCCGGAAAAGCCGTACCATAAAGGTGCGCAGCTATGCTGCTGATGCATCAACACTGCAGTTTGGTTGGAAACATAAACATGCATTGCCCCCACAAGCAGGCGTTGTGGACTCGCCGCAGCCAGAGGACGGCACCGTCACCTTCCTGGGCCTCACTTTTTCAGACGTGTATTACGCGATAAACATCTTCTACTGGTCCGCCCTTCTGGTGTCGGTACTCACCGGCAACGAGCTCCTGAGTCGGCTGATTCATTTCGAGCACTATGCAACGGGTAGGTGATGGGTGGAGATGATGTCCTTGAGGTGGACATTAGCGGGGGCCAATGCTGGGTGACTGGCGGGCCAGCTTTCAAGGTGTTTCCGACAACAACAGGGCAGGACACATCAAATTCTTGCAGGCATGTTTGCCTCCAGCGCGCTGTTCACGCTGTACCACACGGTGCGGTTCGTGCGGGACCTGCAGCAGCACCTGAAGGTAGGTGACCCCCACCCCATCCCCTCGTGCTGCAAAACAAGTGCCAGCCATCTCCTTGCAGTCCAAACCAGCTTCTAGGGTGCCCCTGTCCCGCCCTGCGCGCTGCAGGGCGACGCGCGCAACGACTGGCGCCTGATGCTGCGATACCTTTGGAATGCCGTGTTCTGGCTGGGCTTTGTGCTGTGGTATGCGGCGCCCCCGGTCACCTCTGTTGCAGACTACACAGGCACCCCAGGGGCCGTCATGTGCGTGTTCGGGGCAGCGGTAGCGGTGGCGGCGGCGCTGCAAGTGGGGATGGTGAGCCGCAGCTGCACGTTCTGGTATACTGCCCGCCCTGGCCGCCGGTCTTGCCCAATGCACCCCCTGCCATCCTGCTGACTGGCCTGCACCCCCTGTGGCATGGTTCCTGCTGCGGTCACCATTCGATGCTTCGTGTGCACCCCTACTGCGCTGCAGTTTAGCTTCATGGGCAGCCCGCAAGTGCCGCGGCGCCTGCAGACGAGGGGCGTGTACGCGCTGCTGCGCCACCCGCAGGCTTTTGGTAACATGTGCTTTTTGATAGGTGCGTTGATTGGCTGACATGCGGGAGAGCCAAGTTGGCCAGGGCAGCATGCGGCAGGGAGAGCTGATGGGATCTGGGCATCCGAGCTGCTGCCTGCTTGCTCTGCCTGCGGCCGCCACAACCCTTCCTGCCCTGGGCCTGCAGGCTTCTCCATGGCTGGCGGTGCGTTGTGGGCCAGCCTGACCTTCCTGGCTGCCGCTGTGCTGTACAGCGCCACGGTGTTGCCGCTGGAGGAGCGCATGCTGAGGGAAGCTTTTGGAGAGAAGTACGAGCGGTACATGTGAGCTATGGCGCGAGGGAGTGCGAGGAGTGACAGCATGACAGCGCTAGTGAGGACGCTGCCAAGGAGCTGGGAAGGCAGGAGGGGGCGCCCACTGGTTTTGACAAGCTCTTTGCCTGTGTGGCGTGCGCCTGTGCAGGGCACGAACGCCTGCTTTTGCCTGGGCGCTGGCGCTGCTGGTTCTGCTGGAGCTGGTGCTGCTTTGGCGCTTCCAGGCAAGAGAGCAGCAGGGGCGGCATGCCCCTATGCTTTAAAATGCGCCAGCATGCTAACGCATGCTGCGGTCCTGTGGTGCAGCCATGGGCGGTGCCCATCGACGCCACGCCGCCGCCCAGCCTGCCTGGCAACTAGGCGCGACGGCCCTTGCACTGGGGGGCCTTGCTCAGGATGTGCAGCACAGCATACTCTTGGTTCCAAGCTGGCATGATGAGTTGAACAGCACCACTGAGACGTCTTTTGCAGCCTGCATCCGTTGCTTGATGATCGGTGTATACTCTTAAGTGTAATGTCTGCCTGCGTAACCAATGCATGCGCAGCTCTGTGTTGGCAGCATTGTCACTCATAAGAATCGCACTGGACAAGGTACACTGCCCTCCTTGTTTGAAAAATCAGTGTTTTGGGCATTGATGCTCACAAATTGATGGGGTCTATCTGACGGGCAGTGTGGCGGATCGGAAGGCGGTGGAAGGGGGCTAACATCAGCCAGTGACGGGGCACAAAGCCAGCTGTGTTCACGTATTCACACAACAGATCGACGGCAACCTCGACGTTTTACGCACAGCTGCCATCACTTGGGAAGGCCAGTCTGATTGGGGCCAGTAGCGACGGCCTCGCGGGGGCAGATGCGGAGGCAGTTTTTGAAGAACACCAGGAACGGGTAGCAGGTGGCCTCGTCCGTGTTGGAAAGCAGGCCAGAGATACTGGGGTCGGAGGCGTCCCTGCAAGCGCGGCCAGTGTGGGTGGCATGGCGGCGGCGCTAATCGCCAAGCCTTAAGGGCAAGCGCTCAGGTCTGGACAGGAGAAGCGCACGCCGCCATCTGCCGGGCATACGATACTCACCAGCAGTAGGGCCCGCACTTTTTGTAGCCAGCGGGGCAGGGGCTCTGGACCCCAGAGCAGCTCACCTGCAAAAGAGGCAGGGGAGCAGCTGCCTCAGCCTGGAACGGCATGGGTCTCAGCGAGGCGGGGAGTGGGGGGCCTTCTGGCAGGCAACCACACACACAAGAGGGGTGGGCACGCACCGAGCCATTAGGGTGCAGTTCCGGGAGGCCACAAGTACACCTATAGCAGAACAGGCCGTTGGGGGTGGTGACCGGAAGAACCGCTGCGGGCGGACACAAGAGGATGGCACAGCAGGGTCAGCACACAATCCTTAGCACTCAGCGTGATGGCGGGGCTCCCGCCAGCAGATCAGCGTCGGACTCGGCAGCCTGCACCGCAGCCCCACCTGCCAGACCTTTCCCGGCAGCCCCGCTCACCGGGGGGCTTGGACGGGCACGCCACGCTGGTGGTATTGCGGGGCAGAATGTCCAGCTTGACCTCGTCAGCATCGCACGGCTTTCGTGGCAGGCACTTGCGGTCCACCGTCCTCTGCTTGCCGGTCAGGCTGGCGCACACGGTGTCGGAGATGAAGATGGGGAAGTCGTCGGGGCACTTCTTGCTGCAGCATTTCTGCTGGCCAGGGGGAAAGGCCACGGGGGCAGCGCAGCCAGGGGGAGAGAGCGGGCAGGACAGGGTCAGGCTGCAGGGCGGAGGGAACTGGTGCCGAGGCGACACGGGCGCACCCCCCGCTGCGCTGCCGCCGTGTGGCTGGTCGCGACACGTAAATTGCTAGCGACTAAAACCACTGCCACACACACATGCTGGACGCCCCCTCACCAACGGGGACGAGTTGACGAGAAAGGGGTAATTGGCCCAGTCTGACTGGTTGCACTTCTGGTAACACCCCGAAATATCCTCCACGCCGGTCTGCTTCTTCACCGCGACGTACTCACAAGTGCGCTCCTTGCAACTGCAGGCAGGAGTGGAGGGCACCGGATTATAGGGGGGATGGGGTGGGGTGGTGACAAAGCACATGCTCCGATTTTAGCAAAAGTCTCGTGGTAGCCGTACACGTGTCTGGGGGGCCGACAGCTCACCGCTTGCAGGTGACCATTTTGTCAGGGATGGACACCACCACGGGCACCCAGGGGGGCGGCACTTCGGCCTTGGGGCACCGTGGCATGCACCACTTCAAGTTCCTGGTTCTGTAACCGCCTGGGCATGGCTCCCAGCAGCTGTAGAGGCAGGAAGGTGGGCAGTCAGGACAAGCTCCAGGATCGGTCTTGGGCGTGCTGCCCAGCCTCGAGGCGACTCACAGGGTGGGGTCTTTGGCGTCGGGGACAGAGTCAGCAGGGCACCTGGCCCTCACCGCCACCGGCTTGCAGTCGCCGTAGGAAGTGCAGATGGATGGGGGGTCCAGCTTAAGCAGCTTCCGCCTGGTGGCGCCCAGCGGCTGCGGCAGAAGGCGGGCGATGGCAGCGGGACAGCGGGCGGGTGAGCCTCGAGGGCTTTGCCTGTGCTCATCCACTGTCACGGCCGGGGCCGTGCAGGCAGCACGCCTGTGGCAGCGGCAAGTGCACCATTGGCACGAGGAGCTGACTGGCAGGTGGACAGGACAGCTGCACCAGCATGCCAGGCATCTGACTCAAGCTCGCGCCTGGTTCATGCCCGCGCCTGCCGCGCAGCAGGCTGCTGCCAGCAGAAGCGCAATGGAGAGGAGCTTGATCGTCATCTGCTGGTGTTTAAGCAAAGGCGGAGGGTTTCTGTCTGGCCCAGCTGGTGCGAGGCTGCGCAGTGCGGCTCAAACTGCGCGCCAAATAGAGTGAAGGAAGATATCTCTTCTTTCAGATAAATGATGTCTCAGGAGCTGCTGCGGAAGTAAACGAGGCGCCTTCCTTCGCGCCTTCCTCAGTACCGGCTCTCAGCTCTGCTTCGAGTTTAGCCCCGATATGCGTAACAGAGTTGCTGCGAAGCTGGCTCCAGCTTCTGGGCTGGTTCCGCAGGTCCTGCCCCGTAGCTTGTGGGGCTGGCGGCGCCGCCACCGCCGTTGATCATGAGCGCCTGGCGGCGGCAAGCTCGTGGCGGGCTCCACAACTTTCCCCCACACTGATGGCCATTGGCTGATCAACAAGACATCGATCACCTGGCACAATTAAAAGCTAGGCGCTGGCGCTTCGCGTGGCTGAAACCCACTGGGCCACTGCCCGCCGAGCGCTCGCGGCGTCAGGCTCCCACTGCTCCTCTCCACGGTCGCTCTTCTCTTGCCATCCCCCTTCTCTCTCCGCAGTTGTAAATGGTGTGCTGCAGAATCGGCTGCCACGGGCAGAGGCTGGGCGGTCCACATCGCCGCCAGGTGGCGGTTCCTACCGCCAGTTCAGCATTCGCACAACTGTACGTGCATTTCTTCATCGATCGACACACATGCAAATGCTACAGCGGGCGGCAGCCGCAGCACGGGCCTCCCGCAGCACCCTTGCCACCAGCGCGCCTCGCTTGGTCCCTTGGCCAGCCTGCCCTGCTCGGTGTGCCAACGCGGTGATCGAACGCAGCATCATGAGCAGCGCAGCGACCCCGTCAGCCGCGGGGCATGACATTGCAGACGGCAATGGGCAACTGAGGTGGCTGTTTTGCCCCGCTGTCATCGCACATTTGCCCTGCGGCTGACTGCCTGCTGCCTGCTGGCTGGCAGCAATCGGGGGACAGGGGCTGTGCTCTCAGCGCGGCGCCCTTGGCTTCCATCTGGCCGGTGCGGCAGCGCCAGTCACACTGAGATTAAGTTCTCGAACGGCTGCAGGATTGGGGTCATCGGCGCGGGGGCTAACACGAAGCTCCGGCACATACCCAACTTGCAGGCAAGCAGCATTGCCATCAAGCTTCACATCCCTCAAGATGAGCGCACACCCGTCACCTGCCACCATCTGTTTCATCACTGGCTGCAGGACATACCTGGGGTGCACATCACAACCGTTTGCAACCGCACCCTGGGCTCCTCACGTGCCGCCGCCGCCGCGTTTGGCATCCCCGGCGCCACTTCAGATTGGAAAGAAGTGATCAACGACCCCAGCATTCACGCTGTGGTCATAGGCACCTGGCCCAACATGCATGCCATGCTGACCATCGCGGCGCTAGAGGCGGGCAAGCATGTGCTCTGCGAGGCCCGCATGGTGGGTGGCAGATATAGGGGGATGGGGAGATTGATGGGGGAAGTAGGATGCAAGCCAGCATCAGCCTGGACACTGCTGCTGCTGCCTATTCCCCACGGCTGGCGCTTGCGCAGGCCATGAATGCGGCAGAGGCACATGCGATGCTGGCTGCGTCGCAGCGCCAGCCTGGCCTGGTGGCTCAGCTCGTGCCCTCCCCCATCACCCTGGGCTTCGATGCCGCAATACAAGACATCCTGCGCTCCGGCAAGTGAGTGGGTGGGGTGCAGAAACCAGGCAGGGCGGGACTGGCAGAGGGCACTCAGCAGGCAGACGATGATGCCTTGCCCCGCCATCAGCATGTTGCTGATGACGACCAGGCTGTGCCGAACCTGACACGGGCGCAGGCTGGGCCAGCTCACCTACATCTCTGTGCGCGGCGTGGGGCGGCAGTTCCCCGACCCACTCGGCGCGCCACTGCACTGGCGCCAGGATGCCGAGCTGTCGGGCCTCAACATTCTGAGCATGGGGATCGTCTATGAAGCCCTGGCCAGGTGGGTGGGAGGCAGTGTACTGCGTCATGGCAGCCTCGGAGCCGCAGTGCGAGATTTGAGTGGCAGCGAGCCGCCTGCAGCCGCCCTGAACCCTGCTCCTGCTGCTGCGCCCATGCCTCTCGGTCGGTGCCCTTCGTGCGCCGCACAGGTGGGTGGGCGATGCGCGGCGCGTGATGGCCATGGCCAGGACGGTGGTGGGCCTGCGCCTGCACCCCGACACGGCGGCGCTGACGGGGGTGCGGGTGCCAGACCATGTGGACCTGCTGGCAGACATGGCCTGCGGCGCGCAAGCCCACATGGTGTTCTCTGCCGTGGCAGGTGGGTCTGGCACCCTGCTGTGCGGTGTGGGCACCGTGTTCCTTGTTTGCCAGCCGGGCAGCGCTCAGCAGGTGGGGGATGCGCAAGGCACGGCCACGCTTCTCGCGCTGCTGGCACGTGCCAGGGGATGCGCATGTTGGAGCACAGTGGGCGCACGCGGCAAGCCTGTGGCGCTTTGCGGCCCCACACCGCAGGCGCTGCGCGGGAGCCCAGCACAGAGTTCTGGCTGCATGGGACGGAGGGGACACTTCACCTGGATGTAGATGCAGGGCAGTTGAGCTTGGCACTCAAGTCAGGTGGGGCCTGCCGGCCACGTAACTACCCGCCTGCCAGTCCTGCGCCTCTCCCCCTCCACAGTACCAGCTTGCAACTTCATGCCATTCCCATGCCACGCTATGCTGATGCTCAATGAACGGGCTGGCGGCCGGCGGCACGGCGGGGCTGCAGAGGGCGGGTGCATGCAGGCGGTAGATGTGCCGCACGAGCACCGGGGCTTCTGGCGGGTGGAGCAGGAGTGGGTGAATGCGATGCGGGGGCGGGAGGCCGTGAAGCTCACAGACTTTGCCACCGGCGTGCGTTACATGGAGTTCACCGAGGCTGTGGCCCGCAGCGCGCAGAGCGGCCAGGCGGTCAGCCTGCCGCTGCTGCCCTCCCGCTGAATGGCCTGTCCCATGCGTGCCTGTGCTGATGCTCCAAGTCGTTTCCAGCAATGGCGATGTGTCAGCAGTTGTAATGATGATGTGTAAGCAGTTGTAAGGGCTGGATCACTCCTTGCCAAACACTGAAGGGCTCCGGCTCCAGCGGTCGCAAGATTTCTTGTGAATATCATGATGTAAATGCCAGGTTGGTAGGACAAGGCATGGTACTGCTCACTGCTCCCTCCTAAGTTCTGTCCCCGCCGACTTGTTAAAAGGCATATGAAGGTGTGCTCCTGATCCACAAGCACACCTCCATCGGGAGAAGACCGGGGCAGTGGAGGCACGCGGCCCCCACGGCCAGTAGCTGCCGTTTCAATCACCGCCGCCGTCATCCTGCTGCTGCTTGCCGGCGATGAGCTTGAGCAGGCTGGAGGAGAGCATGGGCGCTGCTGCATCGGTGACTGGATCCGCCTTGGCTCGCCGCTGCCCATACATGCGCAGCACCTTCACGCCGTCGCCGCCGCCACCCGTCGCCGCGCCCTGCCGCGCCGCCACTGCTTCATCGCTGCTGGCAGCTCCCCGCTGCTGCTTGGCAACCCGCTGCTCGGCCTGCTGCGCTGCAGCGCCTGCATCCTGGCCCGCGCCGCCCTCTGTCGCCGCCGGTGACTGCTCGTCCCCGCCGCCACCGCCGACGCGCTTGCGCTTGCGCTCCATCATGGCAGTGACTGCCTTTGCCTTGTCCACGCGGCTGCAGGTGGTGGCGGCAGCGGCAGAACCAGCAGGTCAGGCAACAAGCAGCGAGGCAGGGAAAGAAAGCGGCAGAACAGAACAGAGAGGCTGGCAGCCTGCGGCATGCCACCGGGCATCCCCACCACGCAGCAGGCAGCCAAAGCAGACAGCTCCCCGGGCGCCCACCTGAGGTAGAAGTCTCGCTCCCTCTTGGCCGCCGACACCTCCGCCGCCAGGCGCTGCTCCCGCACCGCCTTCTGGTAGTTGATCTCCTCTGCAGGACGGGTTGGCATGGAGCACAGCTTAGAGGGGCAGCAAGGGGTTGGCATGGGGCGTGGCAGGAGGCCAGCCAGGGGTTGGCATCCCCCCGCCGCCCCTCCTGTTCCTTCCCCCGCTGCTCCTCCACCCCGCAACAGCTCCACCCCCCAAGGCTTGCTCTCGTCCCGCCGCCTCCCCTGGCCCCCGCACCGGTGAGGTGGTCCCACTTGAACTTGGGCAGGTACTTCATGCACCACAGGTCGTAATAGTAGGCAGACCGCCGCTTGCCCCCCATCTGCTGCCCATTCAGCATGGCCGCCACCTGCAGGGATGCAGCGGGGGGGCAAGGTGCGAGAGCAGGCCACGCATGGAGCTGGGCAGGCAGCCGGAGGGGGAGTGGATTGCGTCGCAGATCTGCATGCTCCTCTGCTGGTGGGGCAGCAATGGCAGCAAAGTCCCGGTAGGTGCAACGTCGATCGCCGGCGCCGGCCCCTTCCTGTCCCCTGCTCTGCCCCACCCCTTGCTGTCCCCCGCGTTGCCGCACCTCCTTGGCCTTCTGCTTGTCCTCAAACTCCACCCAGCCCTCCGTGAAGTTCTTGCCGCTGTTGCCGCCTTGCTGCTTGCGCTTCCTTCGCAGACCCGGGTCTGCAGCGGCGGCGGCAGCCGCAGCAGGCTCAGCAGGCAGGCATCAATGGCGTCCCCACAGCCGAGCGTAGGTGGGTTGCAGCACAAGCGCCAAGAGCAGGCCCAGCGGCGCCACAGCGCTGCTCATCTGGTTGTGGCAAGTGTGTGGCGCCAGGCGCACCTTCTGGCGCCAGGTACAGCCGCCCAATCTCCCCATGCTGCTCCAGCATCTGGCGCAGCTTCTGCGGCTTCTGCGGACATCCAACCAGGGCGGGCAGCAGAGCATGCGGGGCATGAGGCAGAGCTTCCACAGCGGCTTAAGCAGGCAGGCACACACTGGCAAACATGTTGCACTCACCAGGTGCGGCGGTATTCTGCTGATGTACACGATGCCCCTGCGGTCGTACTTTTCCTTCAGCTTCTGCAGCTTCTTCTTGGAGAGAGCAGGGAGCGCGGCGGCACCTGTTGCCGACGGCAGGGGCAGCGGAGTTGGAGCAAAGAAAGGAGCATCATCAGTGCGAGGTGGGAGCGACTTGAAGGGACCACAGCCCCACCCAATAATACTGTTTCATGCCTGCGGTGCCCAGGTCATTCTCACCCTTGCGCGAGGCGTGCTTGGCTGCCGGGCTGCCGCCGTCATTTGGTGCCGCCGCTGCCGCCGTCTGTTGGGGCGCCACCTCTGCGGACCCCGCGTCTCCCGGCTGGTGCTGCTGCACCGCTATGTCGTCAGCGGCTGCCCCGGTGCCCTGCTTGGCCCGCCGCTTCTGCTTCCCCGCTCCGGCATGCATGGGGCGCTAGCCTTTTTCTCTTTCAGCTGGAGACACGTGTGATAAGCGGGGCTGCGGAATCGAGCTGCAAACGGCGGAAAGTGCACCACTGAACTCCAAGTTTTGCCCGCTGCGCTGCGGGGGCGGAGCGGCGCCGGCGCTGCCAGATCGCCTGGTGCCTGGCATCGACTATTGGCTCCTCTGCCCCTCAGCTGTTGCCGTTCTGAGAGGTTGCAATCTACAGGTGTCTGCCGCCTTGACAGATGAGGATTCCCAAGCCACAAAGACTACCGGCTTCGTTGCATGGAGGCCACGCTGATGCGTGTTGCAGGCCTGCAGGGTCCCTACTCCTTGCTCGTCAGCACAAACACCCCCAGTATGGCTATCAGCGCATACTTGAACATCGGGTAGTCATTCATGATGATGGTGACCCTGCCAATGTGCGGCAGGTACCTGCAAGGGCAGCAGGACGGGGCAGCCAAGCCACACGAGGTGTCAGAACAGCGGCGGGAGGCTGCCACGCCACGCGCCAGCTGCTGGTCACGCCCTGGTTCCCGCCCAGGAGGCTTGCTGCGGGGCTGGCGCTCGCAGGGCAGCGGCCAACTCACCCCACCACTACTCCCATGATGTGGCCAGGATTGAGCCACAGCTGGCCCTTGGGGTACAGGCTGCGATCGTCGCCCCAGTTGTTGTCACCCTGCACGGGGCGGTGCGGCAGGTGCGGCATAGGACAGACCCCAGCGCATAGAAGTGTGGGCCTGACCTGCTCCCCACCCGCGCCAAGGCAGCAGATGAGTAACGAGCCGCATCTCAGCAAGCACAGCATCACGACACCACTGCTAGCGTAGCGGCGCCACCCTGCCGCCGCACCTTTGTGAGGATGTCCAGGCTGCTGCTGTTGTGGGCCCGCTGGTGCACCTTGATGATGCGGTGCACGATTGGGATCTCGCGCCCATCCGTGTTGAACACAACTGCAAGAGGGGGCAGGGAGGGGCAGGGGAGAGCGCAGCAAGGCCAAGGTGAAGACATGGCAAGAAGGAGGCAGGAACCATGGTCAGCAGCTGCCGCGACAAGGTCCATCCTGGCAGGGCTGACGCTGCAGATGCAGCCACGCACTGATGTCTCCCGTCTGCACCGGCCGCTTGGGCTGGTAGAGGAAGAGGATGTCGCCGCGGTAGAACCCGGGCTCCATGCTGCCGCTTAGCACCACCACCACCTGGGAGGGCAGGAGGTGTGGGCGCGGGTAAGCAGCTGAGAAGGCATGTTTGGATGGAGCACACGTGGCACAGCAGCAGGCTGCACAGGCTCACAGTCGCTACGGCCACATGGTTTGCTAGGCAGCAGGCAGCACCAGGCGGGAGCGCACCGGCGACTCGCTGCCCGTGCCCAGTATCATGCTTTTCCAAATCATGAGGGCAGAGGTGATAATCATGCCTGCACACCAGCAAAGCCTTGAGTGAGGCTGTGGGTGCAGGAAGATAGGAAGAGGGACGGGCTGCGGGGTGGCGGCACCAGTGGCGCGAGCCAGAAGTAGCTTCTTCGCTCGTTCTTCTTCAAGCAGCTGGCTCCCTTGTTGCTACTGCTATCTCACCGAGGCCACAGAACTGGCAGCAAGCGCCCAGGCGCTCGATCACCCTCCCCTGTCGTGCAACCATTTGCAGCTGCTTCATTCAGTGCCGATCGGCTCACGCTCACCTAGATTCAACCCCTGCAGCAGCAGTTGCCGCTTGTTCATCCTGCCAAGCTCGCTGATAATCTCCATCTTGGCGGGCAGCCCGCAGCAACTTGCTGCTGTGCCTTGGGTGCGATCGACGGAAGCCAAGCCGATGATGCGGGAGAGCCGGGAAGGGGCGGGTGCTTGCGTGGCGTTGGCTTTACCACAGCCTCGTTTCTTCAACCTGCAATAACCCACCGTCTCCCCAGGTGCAGGCGGGCGTCATGGGGGTGCCGGGGCTGCACTCTTGGCTGAAACGCCGTTACCCAGAAGCGTTCGTGCCTATGCCAGCCGATTTTAGGGCCGACCACCTGCACATCGACCTGTCTTCGACTCTGCACCAAGTCATCCGCCGAGGTGCGGCTGCATGTATGCAGCAAAGTTGGCATGGCGGCGGCGGCGGCGGCGGCAGCGGCGGAATGCGTGGCGGCAGGGCCCGCGCGCCACGACACCACTGGTGTGCGTGAGAGCCCCAAGATGCCAGCAGGATGGCGAAGAACTGCGCCTGCCGCAGCCTGCAAGTGGCAGCGCCATGCTCTGAGCACCTCGCGCCCTGCCTGCCCTGCGCCTCGCAGCTCGCACCAAGCAGTACTTCCACCTCCTGCTGCACCGCCGCCTGGATGAAATTCTGGCGACGACTCGGCCAACGCAGCGTGTGGTGCTGGCATTAGACGGTCCAGCGCCACTGGCAAAGCTGCTGGAGCAAAGGTGCGTTGGCGGGAGGCCCCGGCTGCATGGCTGGCATTCGCGTGCTGGTGTCGCCTGGCCCCTGAGCAGTGTTTGCTGCTCCTGCCATTTCTCGGCAGGCGGCGGCGGCGCCGGGAGTCTGAGAAGGTACAGCGCAATGCAGCGGCGGCGGCCGAGGCGGCCGAGGCGGTGGCGGCTGCGGGCGAGGCTGCCGAGGGCGGCGCTGGTGGCGGTTTGCGGGGCGCGGCAGGCCCTGCGCCCTCCTCCCCCCCCTCCAAAGTTGTGTCCACGGTGGAGGCTCTGGCGCTGGCCCAGTTCCGGCCACCCAACCCCGAGCTTTCCACCCTGGCCCTCACCACCGGCAGCATCCTGATGCTAGAGGTCCACTCCTCGCTCTCCGCCTACATCTGCAAGAAGCTGGCAGACCCGGCCACCGCGCACCTCAGGTGAACGAGAGGAGCGGGGACGGGTGATGCTGGGAGCCGCGCGCGGGCAGGCGCACATGCCATGTCAGCGGCGGCCCTTGGTGCTGGCGTCTGACCTGGCATTGGCTCCCCGCTCCCCTCTGCCTCAGCTTTGAGCTGTCAGATTCCACGGTGAAGGGCGAGGGGGAGCTCAAGATTCTGTCCCGCCTGCTGCACCCCGGCCACGCCGGCGAGGAGGGACCCGGCGCCTGCGGTGGTGGTGACCAGCAGCAGCGGGACGAGACGCATCTGGTGCTGGGCGCCGACTCGGACCTGATTCTGATGGCGCTGGTGGCGGGGCAGGTGCGCGTTGTTGCCTTCCAGTCGTGGCCGCATACAGCAGCGCCTCTCCGCCACCTGCGTGGCAGCGCCTTGCGCTGGGCCTGCCTCGGCGCTGCCGAGCTGCGTGCCGTGTGCCCCTGCCGCCGCCTGCCGCAGAAGGGAGTCTACATCCTGCCCGACCTCCCAGATGACGGCCAGCACCGCCACCGCCGGCATCACCACCCGCGCAGCCGCGACGGCAGCCGCTGGCAGCCCGCGCCCGGGTTCAAGCGTGCTGCAGGCGCCGCCGCGCTTGCTGGCTCTTCCTTGGACAGCGTGGGCGGCAGCGTAGACACATCTAGCTCCGAGACGGAGACCGATTCGGACCTGAGCGGGCCAGAGTCGGAAGGGGAGGAGGAGGGCGCGAGCGCCGCCGAGGAGGCGGCCGCTGCGCTGGCTGCAGCCGCCGCCGCGGAGCCGCCGCCGCCGCCGCCGGCGCTGGTGTTCAGCCGCGACGCCGCGGAGCGGCTGTGGCGGGAGCAGCACCTGGGGGGCGGCGGGCAGGGGCGGGAGGTGACGGGCCTGGCGCTCGACCTGATGCTGCTGGCGGTGATGTGCAGCGGCGACGACTACCTGCCCGCCATCCAGGGCATGCAGCTGAGCAACAAGCACCGGTGAGGCCACGCATGTGCAGAGGGAAGTGCACCCGACTCTGCGAGGGGCTGGGCCTGGGGCTGGGTTTGTGGCTGGGTGCACGGGGAAGGCAGAGGTGCGTGCGCGGTGAGGGGAAGGGAGCAGTTCATGGGGCTGACACCATCTCACACTCCCCACCCCCCAACCCCCTACAGGCCTGGTGTGTGGGACCTGTACACCAGCATGCGGCAGGAGCCGCAGTGGCAGGGCCAGACGCTGGTGCAGCGCAGCTGCGAGTGCCGCGGCGGCCGCGGGCGCGGCGCCCGCGACTGCCCCACCGTGCGCCTCAACGCCGGCATGGTGTGCGCGCTGCTGGCAGAGTACCACCGCCAGCGCTTTGTGTTCATGGAAGGCCCTGGGGCGGCGGCAGGGGCGCCCGGCAGCGCCAGCTTGGCAGGCGGCGACCCGGCGCTCGCCAGCGGCGGCAGCAGCATGCTGGGCGGCGGCGGCGCTGCGGGCCTGGCTGGCGGCGGCGGCGGGGCTGTCGGTGCCACTGCTGTCGTGTGGGACGAGGAGGGGCTGGCGGCGGCGGCGGCCCTGGCCACCAGCAGCGCCGCGGGCGACGAGGCGCTGGGCGGCGGCGGCGGCGGCCGGCGGCGCCCCAACATCACGCTTCGGGGCATGGAGGCGCATCCCGAGGCTTACGTGCAGGTGGCGGCCCGCTGCCCGCTGCTGCTCGGCCCCAGCCGCCCGCGCCGCCTGCCAGTGTGGGCAGTGCCGCTCGCCGGCCTGCCGCCCTCCAGCCCACGAAGCGCCTGCACTGCTTGGCACACGCTTGCCGCTGGGCCCAAACGCCTGAATGTCGATCGCTGTGCCGCCTGCAGGGCCTGGAGTGGGTGCTGGGCATGTACTGCAGCGGGGCGATACGCGACTACCGCTTTGCATACGACCTAGCAGCCCCCTCCCTGCTGCAAGTGGTGCAGCTGCTGCAGGCGCAGCAGGAGGGGCAGCAGCAGGAGCAGGAGCAGCAGCAGCGGCAAGAGCAGGGCGGCAGCGGAGCCGGCGCCGGCGCCGGCCGCGAGGCGGCCGCAGGCGAGGGGCAGCAGGGGCAGCAGGGCAAGGTCTCTGCCGCTGCGGCGGCCAAGCTGGGGCGGCGCAAGATGCAGCCGCTGCTGCCGGCGGCGTGCGCCATGGCGCTGCTGCCCCGCGGGGGGCGCATCCACGCAGGTGTGCCCAGCCGCCGCCGCCATGGCTGCACCTGCACCTGCGCCGCTGCTTCCGCCTGCCGCCCGTCATCCCAACCGCCCGCTGGCTTGTGGCTGTCGCCACTGCTGCCGGCGCCCGCACCCCTTGCCCTCCCCGCCGCCCGCCTTACGCCCCTCCCCTCCCCCTGCCCTGCCTGCCGCGCCGGAGTGCAGCCACCGCCCTGCGCCACCTCATGGACGAGGGGTCTGAGCTGGAGGAAATCTACGCCACCTGCGACACATGCGGCCAGCTGGGGCAGCAGCTGGGCAGCAGTGAGCGGCGCCGCGCCGCTGCCGCGCCTGCCGCCTGCCGCCTGCTGCCTGCTGCCGCCGCGTTCTGCGCCCGTCGTGCCCTTGCCCTTCCATCGCCCTCCCTGCCTGCACTCTGCGCCGTCCTCCGCGCTGCCGGCCCGAGCCTTTGCACCCGCCCGCTGCCCCCTCCCGTGTGTCGCGCAGTGGCTCGGGAGGTGGATGGTGTGCGTGGAGAGCTGGCGGCGGCGCAGCTGGACCTCGCGGCGGCGCAGGCCGAGGCGGGCGCGGGGCGCGCGGGCGCGGCGGCCGCGGCGGCGGCCCTGCAGGCGCAGGTGGAGCGGCTGGAAGCTGAGATGGCGCGCCTCAAGCTCCTGCACTCCAACCTCTCCCGCACGTGAGCCGAGCCCGGCTGGGGCTGCGCTGGCCGTGTTGCGGGGGGGTCTGTGCACCCAGCCTGGCTGCTGCGTTCTCTGGGGGCCCATTGCCCCGGCCCGCCATGTCACTCCCGCCGCCCCGCCCTCGCTGCCCCGGCCCCTGACGTCTGCCTGCACCTGGTGCTCCCCCGCGCCGCCGCCCCGCAGCCAGCAGGAGCACTTGAGCGAGTTCCACCCCTACAAGCCCTTCCCCACCGACCAGCTGGAGGCGGCGGTGGCGGCGGTACCGCTGGCCGACTATCCGATGCGAGAGCGCAAGCTGGCCAAGTTTGGGCGCGAGTTTGTGTACAGCCGCAGGATGGGCGGCGAGGCGGAGGCGGAGGAGGAGGGCAGCTTTGCGGCGGAGATGGGCGTGGGCGGCGGCACATGGCGGCGGCGCCAGCAGGGCGGGCGGCGCCGCGAGGTGGCGGCGGCCGCCGCCTCGCCCGCCAGCAGCGACAGCTTGGGCAGCGGCGCCAGCCTGGATGGCAACGATGCGGAGAGCGAGGAGGAGGGGGAGGGTGCTGGCAGCGCGGTGCTGCTGGCCAAGCCGGTGCGCCTGCGGGGGCCGCAGCCGCGGCCGCTGCGCGAGCCGCGGGCGCCCTGGGCGCTGCAGCAGCCGCTGCAGCCCTGGCTGGAGGAGTGCATGACGTTTGCGGCTGCATACCCGCGGGTGGCAGGTGAGCCTCGGCATCCAGGCGTCAGACTCAGCACTGGCAGCACCTGGGGCCGAGCACAGTCCTTGCTGCGGGGATGTGCTTGGGGCGCATCCCCTGGCACAGCCCTGGCACAGCGCTGCCGGCTGCCGCCCGACCGGGCTGCAGCTATCTCGCCCCCTGACCCGCCTGCTGCCTGCTGCCCTCCTGCGGCTCCGCCCCTTCCCTGTCGCAGACCCGTTCCTCATCCGGCGCAGCAGCTGGGGCGTGCAGCGCGACGTGCTGCCGCTGCGCCCCTACATGCAGCCCCCACGCATGCAGCGCAACCCGGATGGCAGCTCCAGCAAGCCATCGGCGGTGCTCAATCCCTGCCAGCTGCTGCGCTGGGCTCCCCGCCGCAGCGGCACCACCGGCGGCGGCGTCACACGGCGGCAGGCCAAGCACCACGTGTTGCTGCAGGACCAGCGGGCGCCGGTGCACACGCTGGTGGCGCCAGCCGGCGGCAGGGCTCCTGCGCGGGCGCTGCTGCAGGGCTGCACCCGCCTCCTGCACAGGCTGCCGCGCGTGCTGCGCGTGTTGTAGCACGCCCCCAGGATGGCCTGGGTGGGAGAGCAGTGGCAGCGACAGCCTTGCCAATCGAAGTTTTGCCTTCAACGCATCCCATTCTTATTTGTTTCCAATTCAACTTTGTGCTATTGCACTGTGCTTCAGCGATTCTTCCCGCTGGCTGGTAACACCCAATCAAGCGGCCCAATCAAGCAGTCCACATCAGTCTGCTTTGCCGTGTGCTTCCGCCGCTGCCTGCTCAGCCGCACGCCGCTTCCGCCACGCCGCCGCCTCGCGGCCCGCTGCCTGCACCAGCACCAGCGACACCGGCAGCGCCAGCGGCAGCAGCACCGCCAGCGTGTGCTCTGGCGGGAACGCCTGGCTCGCGCCCGTCCCCGGGTCATGCAGCAACTGGTGGGCGGCAGCCCAGGCGCCTCTGGCAGCCGCCAGGCCTTGGGTGGCCGCACCCTGGCCCGCCTCCGCCGCCTGCTCCTCCTGCTGCTGGGCTGCCACCGCCTTCAGCAGCTGCACCACCTCGGCGGCTCGGCTGGCCATGGCAGCCGTCACTGGCTGGTCAGGAGCCGCCTCGGCGGCCCCGACAAACCGCTGAAGCGCCACCGCCGCCTCGGCTGCACACGCCGCGGTCAGGCTGCGGCGCAGCTGCTGCAGGGTGTCGGGGGAGGAGGTGGCGCCGCTGCCACCGCCGCTGCTCGCCGCCAGCGGCTGCAGCAGCCAGGACAGGATGGCACCGGCCAGCTGCTCCTCTTGGCTGGCATGGGGACCTGTGATGCTGCCGCAGCTGCCGTTGCCGCTGCTGTCACCGCTGCCGTTATGGTTTACTATGAGCAGCAGGCTGCTGTCTGGGAGTTGCATACTGGCACTGGCGTCGCCACCGCCAAGCTCCAGCAGGAGCGGCAGGTGTGCTGGCGGAGGCACATACAGGAGCACCGCCGCTGCCGCCAGCTCCAGGCTGCTGTCGGCGTGCGCCTGGACGGCAGACCATGCCAGCTGCTGCATGCGCTGGGCCCAGGATGCCGCCGCCGCCGCGGCTAGCACGTGCGCCTGCCGCTGCTCGTCCCAGCGCAGCTGCTGCGCGGGCAGGCGCGGCGGGTAGAGCAGCACATTGCTGCCCACGCGGGCCGGTGCCAGTTGGCTCAGCGCCGGCTGCAGATGCCGCGCCGCCAGAGTCTGCAGGTCCACTGCCAGCTGGCCATGCTGCTCAGGCTCTCCGGGCAGCAGCGTGCAGTGGACGCGAATGGTGGGGCCGCACAAGGTGCTGGCGGCGCTCGCCGCTGCCGCCGCAGCGGCCGGTGGCGGCGGCGCCAGAGCTGCCCCAAGCTGCCGCGCTGTTGCTGCTGGCAGCGCGTGCCGCTGGATCGCCAGCGCATGCCAGGCGTGGTACACGCCTGCAGGGGTGGAGCAGCAGCAAGGAGGGCTTTGGGCAACCTGAAATGGCAAAGTGATCACACGGCGCGTGCTGCAGAGCCAGGCGCGATGCACATCAGGCTGCCTGATGGCGTACCTCCGGCATATACGCCCAGGAACACGGCAAACGCCAGCAGCCGAGCTGGTAGCGAGCAGGCGGTCCCACCGGCCAGGCCCCGTGCGACAGCGTTCATGTCCCCGACACCGAATTGAGGCAGCAATGAAATGAACAGGAGCGAGGAAAGCTCGGGTGCACTCTGGCGCCAGGTCAGCCACCCGATCTGCTTCCAGAGCCACCCAGCCGAGACCTGCGCGGTGCTCCACTTGCCTTGGTTCCGAGTCGCCGCGCACCACGCTATGCAGGCCGTGGCAGCCTCCAATTCGGTGCTCAGCGTCAACGCAACCAGGTGCGGCGACTTGCGGCGGGAAGAGGCGGCGGGGTGCCACTGCCCGGAACACTTGCTTACGGCGCCCGACGTGGCTTGGTTGCAGGCCTTCCCACCGCCGGACGAGCCGGGTGCTGTGCCGCCCAGTTTTGAGCAAGCAGGCGTCTCGCGTCTACACCTCCTCCCCCGCTCTCACCGGCGTGGATGGGCCCTATGGCCTGAAGCGCCAGGCCCAAAACGCCACCAAGGGTGCGCAAAGAACCCTACCACTCTATCGCTGCCGCCGGCCCCCCTGCCCCGCGACGACAGAAAGCTCCGACCCGCAGCAGGCAGCTCCCCTGCCATTCCTGCATTGTTTTTCTTGGGCTGGGCCTGCCCCATTGTAGGTCCTGCCACAAGGTCACAAATGCTTTGCACCTGGGCTTGCAGGCCGCATCCTGTTCCATGGCGTGCACCACATCGCGCTGCTGTGCCAGAGCCTGGAGCGCTCCCTGGACTTCTACTGTGGCGTGCTGGGGCTGGAGGTGCGGGTGGCAGCGGCTGGCCAGGCTGGCGGCGGGTGGCAGGCGCCGCTGTGTCCTGTGCACCACCTCCCCGGGCACGCTTGAGCATGCTGCTGGTGTTTGTTGCAGGTCAACCCCGACCGCCCGCACGAGAAGCTGCCCTACCGCGGCGCCTGGCTGTGGATCGGGCCGGAGATGATTCACCTCATGGTGAGACAGCACATTTGGGGCCGGCCACTACTCAGCAACTCCAGTCTCGTGCAAGCTGCTGCCCCCGCCGCGCACCCAGATGGCTGCTCAACCGCCAGCCTGCTCCCTGCTGCCCGGCCCCCTGCAGGAGCTGCCCAATCCCGACCCGCAGGAGGGGCGCCCCACGCACGGCGGCCGCGACCGCCACACCTGCGTGGGTGAGCCGCCGCTGCCGCCCGCATGCCCGGCGTGGCCTGCATGCCTCTGCTGCAGCATCGCTTGCCCTGTTCTGCCAACCGGTGCTGCCTTGCCCAGCCCCCGGACCCCAACCCTGCGCCGTGGTGCCACTCACCGTCATCATGCGACTGGCTGCTCACCTGCTGCTCGCCCGCGCTGCGCCTCCCGTCGTGTCTCCTGCCGCAGGCGTGGAGGACATTGAGCCTCTGGAGGCGCGGCTGAAGGAGGCGGGGGTGGAGTACACTCGCTCCATGAGCGGCCGGCCCGCCATCTTCTTCCGCGACCCCGGTGAGCGCCGCGCTGCTGTGCTGTGTCCCTGGCGACTTGTCCCTGTTGCACGGCTAGGCGCGTGGGGCGCAAGGAGCGGCTCAGCACTGTTGCCCCGCCGACTCCTGCTCGCCATTGCGATGCATGCTCACACGGCCGTGTCGTGCCACCGCCCTGCCGCCTGCTGCTATGCAGATGCCAACTGCCTGGAGGTGGTGCAGATTGAGGCCTGGCGCTGAGGTGGCCCCAGCTGAGGTGGCAACAGCAGAGTTCATCTGCTGGGCCCCTGCCCCATCCCATCCCACCCCACCCGCTTATCCAGAGAAGACCATCGCCCAGCCTGTATTACTACATGCGTCCCCCTCGCCAGTATTGTCCCCGCCCCCGCAGATCTCCGCGCCTCTTCCCGCCTGTCAAGAGTGACCTTCGCACCCCTCCTCCCTGCCGGCAATCCTTTGCCCCCTGACCCTTCTGACGTTAGCACCCAGCCAGCACCTCGTACTAGGCAGTGCCCTTGTCTCCCTTTCCAGCCGTGCTTTGCTACCCAGCCGTTACCCGTCGATCTATTGCACCCCTGGCTTGATCGCCAGCAATAATGCCATCCCTCTCTTTCTCCTCCAGCCGCACAGGCTGCCTGCCCCTCCCCCTCCTCAAGCTGCTCCTCAGTACGGATTGATTGCAGTTGTTCTTTTCAGTTGGTGGTTTTTTCTTGCGTGCCTCCCTTTTTCTCCCCTGCTGTCGGCTGCGCTGCGCAGCACCAGTGCCCTCTACATACTGAACCACAGCCTCTTGTTCCCCGGCCCTCGGTTGGTTTTAATTGCTCCATTGATGTCTCTGTGCCCCCTGCATTTGCCCCAAGGCCCTCCCCCCCTGCGCCAGAGCCCCGCTCCCTTCTCCCCCCAAAACAGCGAGGCGCGCTGTGTACTACTCGATTTGTCCTGGTGCCACCGGTTTTCTTGGGGACGAGAAATGTTCCGCCCTTGCTCAACGACTGACCTGCCCGCACCGGGACGCCATTCATGCACGCCTTGCGCTGCCCCCTTTTCATGCAACTGATTGATGCCACTCCCTTTCATCATCACCACGTTAAAATTTTAAACCCAGAGCCAGTAGGGCTGAAAGCGACAGAAGAAGTTGGAAAGGCACTGGAGAAAGATGAAAGAAGAAATTGGCAGTTTGAGTCTTGAGGGATGCACCGCGTCAGGCGGGGTGGTCATGTGGTAGGAACGAGCAGAGGGCGGGGTTGGCGCTTTGCAAAGGGCAGGGAGTGGTGGAGATGTAGGTGGCGTGTAGGGGGTACAGGGATCATGAACACTAATGGGCCCCCGCGAGCAGGGGGGCGGTACAGCGATGCCGAGCCGCGAGGGCCGGCAGCTCAGGGGTCGGCGGGCGGCAGCAGGTCGGCGGCGCCGGGCAGGGAGCAGAGGCGCAGGAACTCGGCGGTGGAGAGGGCCCTGGGCTGGGAGGCTGAGGAGGCACCCGCCAGCCCCAGCGCCAGCAGCCCATTGTTGAACACATCCAGCGAGGCCTGCCGGTTGCCAGAGGCCCCCGGCAGCGGCGGCGGCAGCCCCAGCCCCAGCCCCTGCGGCAGCGGCGGCGGCGGCCGGCCGCCGCCCAGCGCCAGGTTTGGCGGCGGCAGCGTCGGCGGCAGCGAGGGCGGCGGTGGCAGCGCCTGCCCCGCGGCAGCGCCAAAGGGCGAGGCCGCCGCGGCCGCTGCCGCAGCTGCTGCCGCCAGTGTTGAGCCCAGCGACCCCTCGCCAGCCTCGGCGGCCAGGCGGGCTGCCGCCGCGGCCACCGCCTGCACGGCTGCATCGTTGCTTGACGCCGCCGCGCCGTCTGCGGGCTGCTGCTGCCAGGCCGCCTCGTGCAACGACTGGCTCAGCATGCGCAGCAGGCCGCTGTCGCACGTCATCAGGCTGGCGGCGGCGTTGGCCGCAGACGCCGCCTCTGCCTGCCTGGCCGCCTGCTGGCTGGCGGCGTGGTCGGCCGCCGCACGCTCCGCCCCCGCCGCCTCAATGCCCTGCAGCAGCGCGACCGCCGCATCCGAGGCCTCCTGCTTGGACAGCCCCGGCACCTGGCCGCCCAGTGTGCTGCTCAGCAGGCGCAGCAGGGTGCTGTCGCACGTGGCCAGGTTGCCTGAAGATTGCTGCTGCTGCTGCTGCTGCTGCTGCTGCTGCTGCTGCGGATGCAGCTGCGCATGGAACGCCTGCTGCTGCTGCTGCGGCGGCGGCGGCGGCGGCGGCAGCGTGAGGCCTGCGGGCCCCGGCGGCGACGGCTCTGCCGCGCCCGGGAAGGCAGCCTGCGACATCACCGCAAACGGCGAGGACAGCGCCGCGGCGTCGGGCGGCGGCGGCGGCAGGCCCAGGCGCTGCCGGTTGCGCAGCTCCTGCGGAAGGACGGGCGCAAGGGAAGCGAGAGGGCGGGGGTGTGTTGGCGAGAGGAAGGTTAGAGGTGGGCAGGACGGCAGCGCCAGGCGCAGCTGGCGCAAGTCATATCCAAGGCTTCGGCTGGTCTGCGGGGTGCGCAGGTCTGCCACCCCACCCCACCACCTGCCCCCAGCCCCTGCCGCCTGCTCGCCTCCAGCGCACCGCCCCACGCACCTGCACCTCCGCCGCCAGCTTCTGCACCCACATCGACTGCTCCAGCAGCGCATGCTCCAGCTGCACCTGCCGGTTGAGCGTGGCCACAGCGCCATCCACCGAAATGCTGCCGCCGGCGCCGGCGCCGCCGTTGGGCGGGAAGAAGGGCGGCAGGTGTGTGGAGGCCGGCTCGGCGCTGCTCTGGTACAGGGGCATGCCGGGGCCCGCCGGCATGGGCAGCAGCGGGGGCGGCACGGAGGTAGGCGGCGGCAGCCCTGCGGCGGCGGCGGCCGCCGCCACAAACGTCGCGCGGCGCTGCGTCAGCCCTGCCAGGGTGGCGGGGTCGACGTTGACGCCCTCCGCGGTCAGCATGCGCGACAGCTCCGCAAACGGCAGCGCCTCAACCTCCAGCCCGCCCCCCGGCCCGCCGCCGGGGCTGGCCGTGGTGGTGCCCGCCGACAGGCCCTCGCCGTCGGTCTCGCCTCGGTCGCTGTCAAAGCCGCTGCGGCGGGCGCGGCGGGGCCGCCTGGCCAGGCGCAGCTCTTCCTCGCCCTCAGCCTCCGCCGCCAGCTCCTCCTCCTCCCACTGCGCCAGCCCGTAGCCCCCATACTCCTCATCATCGCCGCTGCTGGAGAAGCTGTCGTCATAGGCGCGCCGCTTGCGAGCGCGCCGCTTGGGCCGCTTGCTGGCATCGCCACCACCTGCCGCTGCTGCTGCTGCGGCTGCGGCGGCTGCGCCGCCCAGCCCCAGCCCGCCGCTCATCTGCCGGCTGCCGCGGATGGGCACCAGCCCGCGCGGCCGGGGGGGCACCATGCCGCTGTCAGCCTGCCGCTTCTGCCGCTCAAGCAGCTTGGCGGCGGCGCGGGCCTGCCAGGAGGGAGGCGCGCGAGGCAAGGGCTCAACGGGTGCGAGTTGGGCAGACGAGAGAGGAAGGCTCTCTTGCTAGACCGCTGGCTGGATGCAGGTGCACGCAGTGGCTGGCCACCACCGCAAGCCATCAAGAGGGCCTGAGGAGGTCTAGGGAGGCCCACCTGCGCCTCGGTGGCATCCTTGCTGCCGTTCTCCGCCACCACGCGGATGCGGTGCTTCTGCAAGTGGCTCTTCACTTGCGCGGTGGTCAGCAACGCGATGCCCATCCTGTCTCGAATGTTGGCGGGCTTGGCTGCACGCAACATATGCGGAGGACAAACGGTTGGCAAAACATGCACCTGTCTGGCGGCGCTGGCTGGCGAGTCTGCATGCTGCTGCGCTGGCTGCACCACACCAAGGCTTCTCGCCACCGTGGCCGGCGAAAATGCCTGCTGTCGCTAGTGGCAGCGGTACGACGGCCGTGGCAACCAGCGGCCGCCGCCCCAGGCCCGCACCCACCAGCGTGCGCGCCTCCCAGCTCGTCCACAGCCTCCTCAAAGAGCTCATGGAGCCCACAGTCCCAGCGCACATACTGTTTATTGGGCCCAAAGAACGAGCGCTCTGTGGGGGACGCAGTGAGGCGGGGGAGGCAGGCTTAGCTTGCTGCAGCTCGGCCACGATGCCCTGGTGGGCTGGCAGAGCGCAGGCGGTCGGTCGCTGCTCAGAGAGGTGGGGGTGCGGAGGGGCAGCTCCTGGCCCACCTATGACCTCCTGCTTCTTCTCATCCAGCGACGCGCCTTGCGGTTGCACGGGTTGCACCGCAAGGGGTGGGGCCTCCTCCCCCATCCAGCCGGCAGGCACGCGCCTAGGCTTCCTTGCAGGCGGGCTGTGTGCGTGTGTGGGACTGCTTGCCTCCTGTGCTTTTGATGCCTCGGGAGGATGGACGCGAGGAGTAGATACTCAAGGGGACCCCGCTGGCATGGGGGTGCTCGTGTCATCAACCTGACCGCTCAGATCCCCAAAGAGTCTCAACTTTGCATGGGAATTGGCGTTCAGGAGGGCAAGGCCGTGGGCCACGGCGGCGGGCGCTGCTTCCGTTGGGGTGTGGCCGCGAGCGGTGGCCGGCGGCGGTGAGGGAGCGGGGAGCAGTCAGTCTTGGTGCCTGCCTGTCGACAACTCCAATGCTGCAGAGAAACCATCGATATCTGGCAGGCAGAATATTGCAACCGGCCCACAGCCAGCCAAAATGACCGCGAAAGGTATCATCTAGGCGGTATTATTGCTGCGGCAGTATTCTGTTGAGTGGACGGGGAGAGGACAAAGGCATGGAACAGCCACTCCTCTTGAGGAATCGAGGCACCATTTGCATTGCCCCACAGGCAGGCCATGGGTTGCAGGCATGTTGCGCAGCCACTGGTGGGTCCACCATGTGGCATGGATGCGCCCCGTCAGCGGCGACCGCCACCAAGCGCTTTGAGGATGCGCAATCGTTGACATCCACGCTTCCTCACCCTCCAGGAGCTTGAACTGGTGCTCTATCCTTGCTGCGAGCCTGCCAGGAGCGAAATCGCCGTCGACTTCGAGGGCACGCAGACGCTTCGTAAGCGGGAAGGTCGGTGCCGAGCTGTACAAGCTGCCTGAGGCAGTGCTGGTAGTTCCATGGGCCGATGCAGCCCTCCACCCTCCTGCCGACTGGCGCCCTGCCACCCCGCCCACCGCCGACCGCCGCCGCCTAAACTATGTTTGCTGCAGGCTGCCCCACCATGTCTGCCGTCCTCCCGCGCAGCAAGTCGAACAAGCAGCCCAAGCTGGCTAGGAAGAGCGAGGAGAGTTGCAAGAAGAAGACCCGGCAGATTTCGTCCGGGGGCTTCCAGCACTCGCTCAGCAGCAAGTCGCCGCAGGAGCTGAGCCAGACGGGGAGCCACGTGAGTGGCGTGATTGCTGCTGGTGTAGGAGCCTGGTGCCATGAGCCTGGCCGCCCTGCAAGCACCAACTCCCTGGCTCTCTCCTGCCTGCAGCCCTGGTCAGGATTTGCCGAGGCAGTGCTGCGGCCGCTGCCCGCGGACTGGCGCTATAACATTGAGCAGGCGTTTTCCAACATTGGCGACGCCTTGGGCAAGCTGCTGGGCGGCGGGCAGCAGGGCCAGCGGGTGAGCCTCGCTAGTGGGCTGTCCTTGCTGTGAGCTGTGCAACACTGCATTGCCATGTCCAGGTGCTGCTGGCGGTCGTGCCTGTTCCCTGGGTTCAGCAGCTGGTCCACCCACTCCATGCCGCTGCTCCTCACATGGCTGTCTGCCGTCGCTGCTGCAGGTTGGACGCCGAGGGTTTGGAGGATTCTAGGCAGCTGGTCCAGCTCCTTTCCTGGCCGTTTTGCACACCATATTTGGCGCCGCTTTCTACTGCTCCTCTTCCTTGTTTCCCCTTGCTCGCGCTTTCCCCTCCTTCCCCTGACAGACTGCTGACCACCACCAGCTGCAGCCAATTTTCATGTGTGACATAGAAACGTGCCCATGGGTGCGCTAGACATGCGGCCCGGTAGGCGGCGGGCGCACGCGTGGCGTCCACAGGGAGACAATGTTGGACAGAGCCTCCATCGAGATACATCAGCTGCGACTCTCTCTAGCTGCACGATATTCGTGACGGTGAACAGGCCAGCGCTGTCTTTGAGCCGCCCCTGGTCCGATTGGCGGCGCCGCGCTTCTCCGGCGACAGCAACACCCTCACGACAGCACCCTCACGACGGGCGACATGCAGGCCATCGGCGCTCACAGCGGTGCAGCCGTGAGGCCCTGCATTATCCCTGCTGCCGCCCAAGCAACCCACCGCGCATGTAGCTGGACGGAGAGAAGCAGCAGGTGAGGCAGGGTGTCGTGGGCCTGTCCCGCTGCCCCATGCATGTTGGTGCTGGTCGCAATGGGCTGGGCTGCAATGCCGCCGCCACCGCAACTCCCGTCAGGCAGGCCTGTCTTGTGCTGCTGGGGACAGTGCCGCTGCAAGCTGCCTACCGATCGTGCTCCGCTGACACTGCCTGGATCTGCAGGGCGTCGCGGCAGCCCACGTGGCAGCGGCGACGCCGCAGCACGCTGTCGGCGGCGGCGGCTCAAGAAGAGCAGCAATATGATGCGTGGGGGGAGCCTATCGGCCCTGGGGAGATTGGCATGTTGAGCAAGGATCTCTATACCACCGGCATGCCCGACGGCATCGAGGGCAAAGCAGGTGGGCGCGTCCGGCTATGGGTCACCGCCACCGACGGTTGCCCACGCCTCGTCATTCCGCCTGTCGCATGCATCTCGTCGCCGGCCCAGCTTGCCTGCCCACTTGGCGCGCTTGCCCTCCGGCCCTATCCCTTCACCCTCACAATACCCCCCCGGATTCCACCCCACCCCCTCCCATACACACACCCCAGGCTACACGCCGTACGAGTTCATCGACTTCACCGACATCCAGCTCAAGCATGAGCTGGTGGCGCGCGTGGAGCGACCCATCAGGTGGGGCCGCATGAGGGGCTCGGGCACGGTGGCAGCAGCGCAGGGGCGCACAGAGGGATTGCCCTCCGCGGGCTGGGCGCGACCACCCGCTCAGCTCCTCGCACCCTGTGCCTCCCCCGCCGCCCTGCAGTGAGGTGTATGCGCTGTGGGAGAACCGGCTCAACTGGCCCGAGTGGTTTGGCATGATTGAGGAGGTGGGGTTCAAGGAGGGGGACGACGATGTGTGCGCGCTCAACCTCTGGTACCGCTGGGGTGAGTTTGCGTCTGCCGCATTGCCGCGCATGCTGCACACAGAACAGCCACCCTGCTGGGCGGGCTGGTTAGCAGCTGTGTTGGGCCCAGGCAGCAAGCACGCCCCCTGCAGTTCTGTTGGGCCCCACTGATCCTGAACCCCCCCCCTGCCTCTCCCCTGCCTCACCGCAGCCATGACCCCCTGGCTGGAGCTGTACGTGGCCCTGAGGCGCACCCAGGCTGAGCGAGACAAGTACTTTGTGGAGGAGCCCGAGGACGGGGCGCCGCTGGTGGCGGCGGTGCTGTTCCAAGAAGAGGAGGGCAGCGCCGCCACGCTCGTCACGCTGCGCGTCTCCTACCTGCTGCCCCGTGAGTGGCATGTGCATGCGCGGGCGGGCGGGCAGCAGGGCGGGCGGGCAAGCTAGGGGCGGAGGCTAGCTTTGCAGATTAGAAAAGGCCTGGACCGGCACCCTGCACCAGCCCTCGCAGGAGCAGGGGCTCTGTCCGGGGCTTCCCTGCTGGGCCGCTTCCCCATCCTGCCTTGGCCCGCCCCACCGAACCGGCCCTCCCTTGGGGCCTTCCCCGCCCCCGCCCCGCCCTGCAGGCGGGTGGTTTGAGTTTGCCGGGCAGTTGGTGGTGTATGGGGATGTCGACCGCAAGCTGACGCGGTGCAGGGTTCGCATGAAGGAGTGGGTTGAGTCGGTGGAGGATGTGCAGGAGAAGTGGGCGGCGGCTGCAGCCAACATGGCAGACATACGAGCAGGTGAGGGGGACTGTGGGGGTGGGCTGTGGGGATGCAGGCTGCGGATGGACGAGGGCAGGCGCACGCAGGATCCTGCCTTTGGAGGTATGGTTTCCCTGCCTGCCTGCATCCTCCCGAGCTGGGCCTCAGCCTGCGCTGCATCTGGTGCTCGCAGGTCTGCCGGAGCATCGGAAGCTGCAGCAGGAGGCGGATGCACGGTTTGAGGAGCAGAAGCGGAGGGAGGAGGAGCAGGAGGAGAAGGAGCAGCAGCAGGCAGAAGAGGCCGCGGCGGCGCAGGCGACCGCCGACTTGGAGGCAATGGCCGCAGCCGACTTGGAGGCAGCCGCAGCAGCAGAGGCAGAAGCGGCAGCGCTCCCGCCGCCGCCGCCGAAGGCAAAGCGGGGCAGGAAGGCCACTGGTCCCACTGTGACCAACCCAATGGCCAAGCGGCGCAGCCGCAAGGATGCAGATATGGAGCCATAAGCACAACACTTGCATGCGTGGTTTTGCTGTGTCGTGCTGTAAACCCTCCCAAGCAAAATGGTCACGTGTCACATTACAGGTTGACAACCAGGAAGAAAAAACAGGTTGCGGTTCAAATGAAAAACAGGCTAAATCCAAAAGATAAAAATAGGTTAAATAAAACAATCCCCTTACAATACACTTGGAGCCTTGCACTTCACGGCCCCAGCAACCCCAGCAGAAGCATGCTCGCCAGCAGCACGACCAGGGGCACCACCAGGCTGCCATAGGCAGAAGCCCGTGGGCTGCCATTGGTGGACAGCAGCGTGAAATTCATGCCGCAGGCCTCTATCTGAGCCTCCAGGCGCTCGCTGATCGTCTCGTTTCCCTGGCTGCCAATTTGCGTCACCAGTCTGTCGAGCTGCATGCAGCAAGCGTGGCGGGTGGTGGCGGAAGACACGTCGGCATTGGAATTCAATCGGCAGCCTGCCCAGGGCAGCAATCAAGCCGGCCACCCCCACTCACGCAGGCTTGCGGCAGCTTCTGCAGTTGCGCCTGGCAGTCTTCCGGGCACAAGTTGTCCTCGGCCGCGTTCTCGCAGGGCCCCATGTCGAACGTCGCCCAGTTGACTGCTGTACACTCCGTCCACCTGCAGTGGAGGGTACGCGGAAGGCAGGGCCGACCAGCGGGTGGCGGCGGGTGGTGGCGGTGTGTGCAGCTGCTGCTTGCTGCACAATTGGTGGGTGGCTAGGGGTGGATCCAGTGCTCAGAGTCTCACTGCAGCTCGGCCAAACTCACTCGGCGGCATCCTTAACGGTGGCAACAACCGTGCTGAATGCATCTCGCAAAGCTCCACTGACCGATTCCCATACATCACCGAGGCTCTCCGTGATGCTGTTGCCGCTGGCTGCGGGGACGCCAGCTACAAGGGCCAGCAGCAGCAGACAGATAGCTGTGCGGTTCATGGCGTGAATGAATGTCAAGCGAAAGGTCAGACTGAGCGCCAGTTGGTGGGATCTAGCGCTTCTCTCGTCTAGCCGCGTGTACCGCTTGCCGGCGGCGGCAGGACGGCGCACTGCAAATCGCGAAAAGGCACCATCTCACAACCAATCCACCTCCCAAAGGCAAATTAGGCAAGGGTAATGGTCGCTTTTTACACACTCAGTTCCCGCTGGCAGGAAAGTGGCAGAGTTCAAATGGAAGGGTCGTGGGGTCACGCTGGGGTACATAAACGGCAAGTTTTAGGGCAGGGGGACGGGGGCAAAGGCAGGGGAGGGCGCAGGGGCAGAGTCAGACTCCATAAAGTTGAACGTGATGTTGCATGCCGCAATCTGGCTCTCCACGCGGTCGATGGTCGTTTCGTTGCCGGAGTTGTAGATGCCGGTCACCAGGCGATCGAGCTGCAAGGGCAGCGCAGGTTAGGGTTTTGTGTAAATCGCTGGGCGGGGTGATGGGAAGCAACATGAAACGCGCAGCCGGCTTGCCACTCACACAGGCCTGTGGCAGCTGCAGGAGGTTGGCCTTGCAGTCTTCAGTGCACAAGTCGCTTGGGGGAGCCTCCCAGCATGGGTCCATGTCAAAGACTGTAAAGTCCACCGCCGTGCACTCGACCCACCTGCGCAAGGGAGGTTGGGCCAAGGAGCAATTAACAGAAATAATGCAGGCTCTTCAACACCGAAGACAAAAGAGAGCAATGAAGTGGAAGGGCCCAGTCGGGTGTTGTGCGCGGCGGAAGTGAGCGGGGGTGCGACCGTAGCGGCGGCATTGGCAGCGGGCGAGCGCGGGCTGCACAATGAGGGCTCCACACTTACTCATAGGCATCCTTCACGCCTTCCCAAGCCGAATTCGCAGCATCCACCACTGTATCAACCACATTGCCGCCAAGGTTCGCTGCACCGTCGACCACGTTTCCAGCAGTGTCGGAGACGGTGTCCACAGCGCCGCTCACCGCGCCGGTGACAGTGTCCGCAACGTCCCCGAGCGCGTCGCCAATTGAGAAACCTTGCACTCTGCTGGCCAGCACCAGCACCACCAACAGGGGCAAGACGGCGCGCATGTTGGCGTAGTGCACCACGGTGCAAGCGGGCTCTAGCAGTGCGATGATCTCAGGAAGAGGATGGGAAGAAGAGGGCGACAGGGGTCTACCGCCAACGCGCTTTGAGGAAGCTGCTTTCTACAGGGGCAACAGAGCGCCACGCTGGCTACAAAAGGGGGCACAACCCCTCCTCAGCAGTCACCTCAGCGGATGTGGCGGGCCCTCAAACTGGCCTCCCCCCGCACATCCAGCTGGCCCAGATACAGTCGACGATGGGCACGCTACATGCCTTGAATGCTCCTATGCATGCGCCTGGCTGCACCCGGCCGGAGTGCCGCTGCCGCATACCATCCAGCACCGAATGCACCGCACCCTTGACCCACTGCCCCAATGACCTCTCAACTTTCCATTGACTCTGTAAAAAAATAGAACGATACATGTATAGCATATTGGGTGCAACATGGAGTGATTGGAATGCAGAAAAGCACGACGGGCAACAATTGAGGCCAGCGGACATGGTTCCAATGGCGACGCAAGTATAAAAAAACTTGAGAATGCCAGCCCTGAGCTACGCAACATGCTGTCTGAGACTCACTTGTCATCAGCTGCATGCCAACGAAGAGCTGGCACCTGCGCCTAGCAGCGCCGGCACCAGAAGACGGCACAAACAACCGGCACAGTTGACGATATCACCGGTGGCAGGCAGAGGGTGCCCGTAGCAGGAATAGTGTCACACATGTCACATTTCAATCGTCATGGCGAGCCAGCAGTGGGGCGGCCAAATCGGCATTGTCTGCAGGGCAAACATTGGCAAGTGGGTAAGGCAGGGGCGCTGAGAGCGGCAAACTTCGCAAATGCAGAATGCTCCACCTGCGGTCCGTCGTAAGCTTCTTCGACGGCTGAGGGCTGAAGGCGTTGGTGGCCCAGAGGTGTCTGCAGGTGCATGCACTGGCGGCGGTGGCAACCGCGCCTGGGGCAGCGCCGCCGCCGCTGCCGCCGCCGAACGCTCCTGACGCTCTGCCTCCGCTGCAGAGCACATGGACGGATGGTGACTGCAGGGCACATGAGTGTGTTGGGCAAGCACGTCAGCGCCTGCAGCGGCGCACCCAAAGCGTCACGCGCGTCTTTGAAGTACTTGTTCCGCAGCGTCATACTTCGCCCCCGCCTTGTCCATCCGCTGCTGCAGCCTCTTGGGCACCTCCCCGACGGGGTACCGATCAGCCCGCTCCTGCAGTCTTTGCAAAGTATCAAATGCTGCGCCAGAGGCGCCAAGTGCGTTTCCGTGGCGTACCCGCGCTGTTTCCCAGGGCGCTCTGACCGCACCCCATTAGACCCGCTTGCGGCACCTAGCGCATCCTCTTCCATTTTTGAGCACGCAGCTGGCACCAGCTCGGCCAGCATGCGCAGTCGGCTCTGAGAGATAGAGAGCTTTTCTAATTGGATCGCATCCGAGGCCTGGGCTGACGCCGGCTGGGGTGATGAGGGGGGTGGGGTGACCACTGACGGGGGGTGCCACATGTGCCGCACATGCTCCAGAACTGGGCTGCAGGCGTGCACCTTGATCCAACTTGATCGACTCCACACTGTCAGAGTTGAGGTGGATTTGGCATTTGATGCAAGTGTCAGCCAGCGGCAATGCCCGCGGCCGCCAACGACATCTGGGCGATAGTCCCAGATGCCCCCCACCCCAAACTGCAGTTATAGTACGTGCGCCAGCCAATGCACAAGAGTGAAGAACGAAGACGTTACTGTCTAGCTGCGCTGCTTGAGGTGGGCGTGTGTTCGTGGACCTCACCAACATGGCAATGGTGCCATGTTGACCGCGGCGGCGCCCCGAGGTGGCGGCTCCAGCGCCTGCATTGCCTCCATCGTGTTGACATCATGTACACTAGTCAACATTCACCCCAGCGCCCAGGCGGGTGAATGGGGATGAGCAAGGCGGGTCCCCACTCAGAACTGTGAAGTGGTCCCCTCTTCGCACGTGAGTTGTTGGGCTTTCGGTGGGCTGGTCCGACAGCCGCAAATCTTTGCAGTACGCATCTCTGTCCGCCCCGCCGCCTGCCATCCAAAAGCCACGTGGCCCGGCTTGACCGGCACCCACAGTCGCAATTCGATGCCCTGTTCGCTCCCGACATTGACAATCGCCAAATCCATCGCCGCACTTCCAATTGTGCACCTGCCTGGACGCCATCACCTCGACATGCCTCCGGCACACCCCCATGGGGGGGTCACGATACTGTGCTGCCTGCTGCTCGTGTCAGCCGCCCTGGGGATGCACGAAAGCGGCACCGCAAACAGCTACGATGGTAATTCAGAGGGCGCTGGCTGGGGCCTGGGGGCTTGTGTGTGCGGCGCCAGTCGGTTGCGGCGCCAGTCGGTTGCCAGTCGGTGGGCACGCAGGCCTGCTCCTACCTCAACAATCAACTCGCAGTCCATCCCTGCATTCCAACCTCAGAGTTCACTCTCCAGCTCTGCTGCTAGGCACCTTTGCATCACTGCACTGCTGCGGCAGGCTGTCAGACCCTGCCACCCATCGGTGTGCCCGCCGCTGCTACGCCCGCCCGCCCCTCCAACCAGCGTGCGCCAATTGTCTGTGGTTGCAGGGCTCTTTGACGAAACGACCAACGCCTGTGGCATTGACGAGCTCCCAGAGTACTTTGATCGCTTCTACGCAGCTGTCGACCTGAAATTGGTGGGCCGGCACACCGTGCAGTGTTGACCGGCGCCGCCAGCCAGCGTCAGCTGTTGATGTTTCACTCATCAGCAGGCCCTAGTCCTGGCGTCTGCGGCTCCCACCAGCAACTGAGAACCGGCATTGATCCTGCTCCTCCCCTGCTGTGCCTGTGTGCCGCCACTCCTTCCCTCAGGCCCCCGACGCCTGCGGGCGGTGCATGTGGGTCAAGGGCCCCAGCGAGCGCCCCATCATCGTCAAGGTGGTGGACGGATGCGTGGCGTGCGGGGCTGGCGCGGTAGACTTGTCCAGCGAGGTGGGTGTGGGTTGCACTGCACTGCTGTGCCTGCTGTGCCTAGAAGGCTTGGTCGCGGGCCGCGACTCGCGGCTGGTTCTTGGATTCCCTGGCTGCCCTCACCCTCCACCACCGTGCCCCGAGGCACCTTACTTGCCATACCTCTACTCTCTATGCTGCCATACCTCTACTCTCCTGCTCCACAGGCCTTCAAGGCGGTCGCTGGCGAGGGCACCGCTGCTGGCTCGCAGTCCGTGGGCTGGGTCTGGGCCGACTGTTCCTCCTCAGCCTCCTTCTTCGCCACCTGGCCCGGCTCCCGCAGCGGCGGCGCTGCTGCCGCCACCCCCGCCACCCGCAGCCGCCGCACCTTGCTGGACTCTCCAGAGGAGACCATTCGCGAGGGCCATGGCCAGGCAGGGGAGTTCACAGACTGGACCACCGACTGCCTGGGCGGGCGCCGCCGCTGTCCCAGCCTCTTCCTGGCCTCCTGGGGCTTCCAGTGCAGCAACGGCGACGGCACCAGCTGCTGCATGAAGGCCAACGGCAAGTTCTGCACCCCGCTGCACCACTGGGACCGCGAGCCTGCCCCTGCCAGCTGGGTGGGCCGGGACCTGGCCCAGGAGAGCAGTGCCGAGCCCCAGCAGGAGGAGCAGGACGAGGAGGACGGCGAGGTGCAGGCCAACGGCTCCGGCTCCGGCTGGGCCTCTGGCTCTGCCAAGGGCTGGAACACCGCCACCGCCACCCACTAGTGAGGCCCCTCTCAACTTCTCAGACGCTGCATGGGCTCAGTATTTCAAAGGCTGGCTAGGCAGCCGGGTGCGGTGCCTCATGACCTTCCTGCCCGCCTGCTACCATTGCCCTTGCCGCCTGCGTGCAGCACCTCGTACCCAGAGTGCTGCCACAGCAAGAGCGCCGACCAGACAGAGTGCGAGGACTACAACGGCTGCAAGTGGGAGGGCCAGTTTGCGGGGGTGGGTTACAAGCCCAAGAGCTGGGTGAAGGAGCACAACATTGTGGCATTCTACCGGGCGCCAGAGTCTCGCAACCGCAAGGTGTGCCTGCTGGCCTCCCCGCCGCGCCCCGCCTGCATGCTGGCCTGCAGCTCTCCAGGCCACCCTTGGCTTCTCATTGCCGCGACGCAGCCCGTGGCGCCGTGCACCATGCTTATTGCAAACGTCCCTGCTGCTCATCCCGCCCCGCCCTCCCTGCCGCCGCAGGAGTGGGACAGCAAGTGGAAGAACAAGGCACTGCGGATCCGCAACCCGCAGTCCGGCAAGGTGATGGAAGCGCTGGTGGTGGACACCTGCTCCGACTCAGACTGCAACGGCTGCTGCTCCAAGAACGCCAAGCGCCACGGCGGCACACTCATCGACCTGGAGCACTACACGGCGCAGCGCTTCTGGGGCGGCAGCGTGCCCGACCTCACTGCCATCCAGTGGCAGGAGGTCTGAGCGAGCCAGGGCAGTGCAGGGCGGCTCCTGCTGGCTTCCAACCGCCCCTGTCATGTGCCATCACCATCCCCATGTTGATCCAGCATTCTAGCATTCTAGCATCTAGCATTGTTTTACTAAAATACTTACGTTGATTGAAGCGTGCAATGATTTTCAGACAAATTAGCATGAATGTAAGCACATGCGAAACAAGAAGCACAGGCGCGGTGGGGCAAGAGCACCACAGATTGCGGGAGATGCCTAGCAGGCATCGCATCAGGTGCCTGCCCATCACCGAAATTTGGTGGGCGACTGCAGCGGGCTGCGGCCTGCCGGGCTGGACACCTGCAGCTGGCGTTTGCCGGGGGAGGTGGCTGCACGGCGAGCCGAGCCCGGCAGGGCCCGCTGGTTGGTGGCATCGCCCAGCGGCGATGCGAGGGCAGCCCCCGCGCCAGTGCCAAATGATAGCCTGCAGCAGCGCAGCGAAAGTGCTTCATTCCGTGCATTTTCCAAAGTGCAGCTTTGGGTCCAGGCGTACGTGCCACCCACACGCCCAGCCAGCCACTATGGCGCACCACAGCAGGTCCCCAGCAGCCCGCACACCTGCCACTGCCAAAGCCCGTGAAGGACGAGTAGCCCGCGGGGCTGGTGCGTCCGCCCAGGGTGGGCGGCAGTGGGCTGGTTGACTGAGCCCAGTCAATCAGCTTTCCAATCTCCCCCACCATGCGCCGGTACTTGGCGGTGCACACCGTCTCCCCCGCCAGCTTCCCCTCCAGCTCCTGCAGCTGCGCCGAGCGCGAGGCCAGCGCCTGCACAGCACGGCAGCAGCCTGGCTCGCCCCCAAGCAGGCGCTGCTAGCATGCGGCGCCCCGCCTGCTGCAGGCCCCGCCCTGCTGCCCGCCCCAGCCTCCTCCTGCGTGTCAGCCCCGCGAAACGCCCCACCTCGCCCAGCTCTGCAATCTCGCCCCGCAGCCGCTCCTCCTTGGCCGCCGCCAGCTCCCCAATGTCGGCCACCTCGCGCTGCCGCTTGCGCAAGTCGCTCAGCAGCTGCAGGCAGGGCGGGGTAGAGGGAGTGACAGGATATGGGTGGCACAGCGCCTCAGGATGGGGAAGGAAGCAGGAAGGGCCGGCACAAGCGAGGAATGGGCGCAGCACGTCCAGTGCATGATGGCGGGAACACTGCCGCCCTCGCCCCTCCCTGCCCACCAGCTCCACCTCCCGCCGCAGCGCCTTCTTGTTGCGCTCGCTCTCCCCCAGCGCCTGCGCCACAGCAGCAGGCAAGCACCAGCTGTTTCAGGCCCGAGCCGCCATTTGGGCAGGAGATAGCGCCTTGCAGAAGCGACCTGGCCTGCACTAGCCGCCAGCAGCAGCACCAAGCAGCCTCGTGCGCACCACCGCCATCTGCGCCAGCTCAGCCCCCATGGTCTGCCGCGTGGACTCCAGCTCAGCGCTGACGCGTGCAACGTCAGCAGCCAGCCGCTCCTTGTCGTGCTGCAGGGAGCGCGCCTCGTCCTCCGCCACACGCTGTGCCGCGGAGGCCGTTTCACAGCGCTGCAACATGGAGGCAAGGCGACAGGGCTGCTGCTGAGCAAGGCAAGGCAAGCCGGAAACCACAGGCGGCTACGTGTCCAATGCAGCGCAGCGCATCCAGCGACTCGCCCCTGTCCCATGCAACACACCTCTTGCGCTGTCGCTGCATCCTGCTGCGACTGCCGCAGCGCCTCCTTTCCGAGCCGCAGGCTGCTTTGCAGGCTGTCCACCCGCTCCATCAGCGCCGCATTGTGATCAATCAGCTGCTCCCGGTCCTTCTGAAGCAGCTGGCATGTGGCCTTCGTGTCCTCCACCTCCTGCACACACCGCGTATACCCGGCACGGCGCAGCAGTATTAGCACACGGCTGCCTAGCTCTATTAGCAGGACTGTGGAGGCCCCCCCATTTGCCGGCCGGCGCCTGCCCGGCTGGCAGGCATTGTGGGCGGTGACCTGCCCCCTCGGCAGCCCCACCAGCACACCTTCTTGACCAGTGCCAGCTCAGCATTTCGCTGCTGCAGGGAGGCGTGGTTCTCATTCAGCGCCACCTCCAGCTGCTGCTGCCGCTCCTCCGCCGCCACCGCCCGCTCGTCTGCCGCTGCCGCCTGGCCCTGCATCGCCGCCAGCTGCTGCCGCAGCTCCGCCGCCAGCACATCCTCGCGCTTGGCCAGCTCCCGCTGCAGCCGAGCGTTTTCCAATTGGAGGGCCTTCAGGTCGCCCACCATGTCCTGGTTAACCACAGCCTGCACGCATGGCGGCGGCGGTGGTGTGCTGGGTGTGGGTTGGGGAGGGAAGGGGCTTGGGGAGCGCTCCTTGCAACAGCTCAAGCTAAGCAAGCAAATAGTGCAGGAGGTGGCTGGGCAGGCCCCTCCACCCGGCTTGCCTTGTTCCTGATCTTTTTGGCTCCCGCCGCAAACACCAGCGTGCTGTGCGTCTCCTGAGCGCTCTCCTCGCTGGGCGACACGCACGCGACGATGGAGGTGAGAGAGTTGCCGCCTGTGATGGTTGGTGTTTGGGGGTGCGGGTTCAGCAGCAGCATATCAGCACTAGTGCAAGGGATCTGGCAGGGCAGGCAGGCCGAGGTAAAGCTGCTGCCATGGGGAGGCCCGCAGCCCCGCCCCGCCATCGACAACCCAACTGCTGACTCACCCAGGCTCTCTTTGAGCAGGAAAGTAAGCCTGCTGTCGCGGTAGGGCACGTGCTGCTGGCGGTCCATCAGCGCCGTGACCACGCGCCCCAGCGTGGTGAGCGACTTGTTGATGCCCTTGGCCTCCGTCAGCCGCTCCCCCGTGGCCCCGCTCTTGCCCACACGCTCGCTGCCTGCACGGCGATGGCCGCCATGTTGGCAGCTGCCTGGCTGGATGCACGGAGCTGGCTGGTTGCATGGAGTGGTGACCTGCTGGTGCTCTCCCTACTTTAGGAGGGAGCCCAGGTGACACCCCTGGCCTTCCCGTTTGTTGTTGACCACCACCACCCAGTCTACCACACCTACCTGCCAGGTCAATCAGGTTCAGCTTGGCAAACTGAACCTTGGTGACCCCCGACTCCGCCTGCTCCTCGTGCGCCTCCACCACAGCCGTGAACACGCTGCGGGCACGCAGCCAGGCGGCAGGCAGGAGCGTCAGCTGTGGGAGGCAGCGGCACACCACTGCATGCGGCGCAGACTGTTGACGGCTGTGCCGACCCGCGTGCCATCTGACAAGCCTAGCCAGCCCTCCACACACACACACACACACACACACACACACACACACGCACAAGCAACACACACGCATGCACACCTGTGAGATCGCGAGGAGCGCTCGTTCATGCGAGTGGAAGCCGTGTGGCGGTTGGCAGACCCCTTCTGAATCAGACGCATCACATCATCCGCTGCATGCAGAGGGGGCAGCCCAGCACATTGCAGCAGTCAGGCACACAGGCAATTGCCAGGCAACCACCCGGTCACCCATCTCAACACCCAACAGCCACCCCACCCCACCCCACCCCCGCCGCACCGTTGACCACCACATGCTCGGTGAGGCCCTCCACAAACACGCCCTGGTGCTGGTCGCCGTCCCGGATTTGCAGGCCCGAGGCGCCGGGCGCCAGCAAGTCGGACAGCTCCTCATTGTAAACCTCGCAGGCGCTGCATGTGTGGGGGAGGGAGGGAGGGAGGGGTGCAGGGTTGTGCGCAGTTGTGGCCGGTGGGTGGGAGCGGGGAGAGACGACAGAAAGCGTTGGCAAACAGACGCAGGAAGCAATGCCAGGGCTGTGCGCCGCGAGCAGGCAGACAACGCTGCGGGGCGCGGGGCGCGGTGGCATAGGGCGTAGCGTCGCTGGCAGGCTGCTGCTGCAGCCGCTCACTAGCACTTGACGGTGTACCGCACTCCGTCCCGCTCCTCGTCTGTGATGCGGTCAAACAACTGGCGGAAGACGCGCAGCGTCAGGCCGCACTGCAGGCAGGTGGGTGGCGGCGGCAGAGGCGGCAGCAGGGTTGGGGCCGAGAGCAAGGGCAATGGGTAGCGGGCAGGCATGCAGGCCAGCAGGTGCTCGCCTCGTCCGCCAGAGCGCCATCTTCGGAGCGCTCCGCATCTCCGGTGATGGTGTGGGTCTTGCCCGCCCCCGTTTGTCCATACACGAAAATGCTGGAGTTGAAGCCTGAGCGGAGTGGCGGCGAGGGGGGCGCAGGCAACAGTGAGAGGGGGCGAATCACAACAACGCAGAAGAGTAGGCAGGAGGAAGCAGGCACAAGAAGAGGCAGCCCAACCATCACAGCCAACCCGGGCCCTGGCACCACGCTGTGCCTTGGGCAAACTGCACCGGCACTGCAGTGCCACCAGCACCCAGCCGCCTCACCCGCCATCACGTTGTCCACCATCTGTTCCCCCACCGCCGCAAACACCTCCTCCTGCCCCTCCTCCGGCCCCAGCACCCGGTCAAAGGTGGCCATGAAGGGCTCTGGCTTGGCAGGGTCCGCCAGAACAACCACACGGCCGCCGCCGCCGGGTGGGCAGCTGACGCAGGCGCGGCTGGCGGCGCCGGCGCTGCCGCGCTCCCGCGCGCTCAGAGGCCGCACGCGGACAAAGACGCGGATGTTGTCCTTGTCGGAGGGGCCGCTGATCCCGCTGCTGACGGCGGCGGCATCCTCGCCGGGCGGCAGCAGGTCATCTAGGGCGCTCAGGCTGTCTGCCAGGCTGGTGCAGGCGGCGTGCGGCATGGCACTACCACCCCGTGGCGAGCTGGGCTCGCTGTGCACGCCAGCAAGGCCGCGGCCAGCGATCCGTGTCCGCTCGGAGCGTGCCGGCAGCCCGCTGCGGGTGCGCAGGGGGGTGCGGCCGGTGGCGGGCGTGCCGCCAGTGCCCGTGGCCGTCGATGGCCGGGCCAGCTGCAGGCAGTGAGTGCGAGTTAGGGTCCATCAAACATTGGTGCTTGCGACGGGGCTTGTGCAGGGCCTTGCAGCAGGCGCCCAGGAGCAAGGCCACGGCGGCGGCCGCCACACGGCGGAGCAGCTGTTGGCAGCTGGCAGCTGTTGCCAGCCGGCGCGGAAGACACGCCTACATGCTTGCACAGCGCCATGTGCACACCTTTCGAGGCGTGGCGCTCTGCGGCCTGCGTTCTCCGCGAGGGCTGCCTACCGGTGTGCCACCGCGCGAGGCCGCAGCCCGACGTAGGTCCAGGCCCGCTTCAAGGCGCGACATTGGTGTCTTTGGAGGCCGCTGCTCACAGCATACCCGCTGCAGGGGCGTTGTTACGTGCCCCGTCCTCCCAGGGGCCAATGAGACCCCCTGCGGTTTGAAGCATGTAAAGCAGCGATTGCCGGGGCTAGGTGGAAGCCGCGCAGGCCTTCGTTTCCTTCTTTTGTTTTGGGGTTGGCCACGTCATTCAGCACATTTCACCGCCGTCTTCTATTGCACCCCGATTCATTACATCGGATCACCACCATGATCTCCAGTGCGCCCTGCCAGAAGGGGGCGGTAGCCCAGCTGCATTGCAGCACAGTCTGCCACACCCCCAAGCGACACGCGGCTGTGCGATGCAGCTGTACGGCCTCAGGTGAGACGCGATTGGATGGCGCCAGCCGAGAGAGCCGCAAGCTGCTGACAGTGCCGCCTGCCGATGCTGTGCTCACAGGAGGAAGCAGCACGCGCTCCAGTGGCGCCCACCCTCGCAGACGAGACCTGCTGCAAGCGGCAATGGCTGCGCCGCTGCCGCAGCTGCTCCCCTGGCCGGGGTTAGCGGCGGCGGCCACGGCCGGCGAGCCTGGTCCACGGTATCTCACCGCCGAGCAGCAGGCGGCCGTGGATGCAGCATTCGCCGCCACGCTGCCCAAATCCAAGGTGTGAAGGCTTTCCTTGTTGCATGGCCTTTGAGTCCCCTTCTGGCTGAAGGAATGAGAATGGCCACAACCCGCAGAGCACCGCCTCACTCTGGTGGTGGTTCTGCTTCCATGCCCTTGCCTACCGCCTACAGGCCCCCGTCATGGTGCGCCTGGTGTTCCACGACGCCGGCTCCTACAGCGCCGCTGCCGGCGATGGCGGCGTCAACGCCTCGATCCGGTTCGAGCTCGACCGCCCCGACAACTTTGGCCTGAAGCGCGGCTGGTGCGCCATGTTCTGTTCATGCAAGTCGCCCACACCAACGGCCCATGCCACAAGCTGCTGGCTGAGCCACCGCCTGCGCGTCATGCTCGCCCGCCAATCGATCGCTGTGGTGGTTTCACATGGCTCCGCGAGTGCAGGAACGTGATCGAGGCGACCGACAAGAAGCTCAAGGGCACGGCGGCAGAGGGGGCAGTGTCCAAGGCAGACCTCATCGCGCTGGCAGGGGCGTACGCCGTGCGCATCACCGGCGGCCCTGCAATACAGGTGTGGCGGTGGCGGGCTTGTGGGTCAGCAAGGCCACCGCGGTGCTTCACGCATGTGGGCTGTCTGCACACGCCCGTCAACCCGAGGCCAGGCACGGGGCACCAAGCATGCGGGAAGCAGGCATGGACAGGCAGCGGCATGTCATGCCTGCTCGCGGCACCCCTCGCTCCCTACGTGCTCCTGCTGCGGCCGCAGGTGGCTGTGGGGCGGCAGGATGCTGCGGCCGCAGACCCCGACGGGCGCATGCCTGAGCTGGACTTCAGCGCCGAGCAGCAGCTGGCCAACTTTGCGGCCAAGGGGCTCAGCGCCCAGGAATTTGTGGTGCTGTCGGGGTCGCACACGGTGAGCAGAGGGGGGTGGCTGGGCTGGAGCGCGCCACAGACTGTTTGGATGAGCTTGGATGGGCTGGCTCACATGCCGTCAGTCTGGTCTCCCTTTCTGCTCCGGTTTCCGTACCACTCGCTCCATGTGTGGTGCTAGTCCCCCTGCCTGCCTGACTCCCTGTCCTCTGCTTGTGTGCAGCTGGGCAGCAAGGGGTATGGCGACCCGGTGACCTTTGACAACACCTACTACAAGACGCTGCTGCAACAGCCGTGGGTGGACAAGAGCAACGAGATGGCGCAGCACACGGGTGCGCTGCCGGCCGCGTCGCAGCTGCCGGCCGGCGATGGCCACTGCGCTTTTGGGAAGCAGTGCAGCTGGCTTGCATTCTCTCGTCGCTCGGCTTCTCGGATTGCCAACCCGCACCACCACACCGCACGGCCCTGCACACACATTGTGTCCACTGAGTGAGCCTGACCCGCCCACTGCCGCAGGGATCCCAACCGACCACGTCCTGCCCGACGACCCCACCTGTCGCCCCCTCATCCAGCGCTACGCCGCCGACCAGGCCGCCTTCTTTGCCGACTTTGCGGCGGCATACGACAAGATGGCCAGCCTGGGGGCGCGCTGGGCCTGAGTGCAGGGAGCGGCCCCTGTGGGTCTACCGCGAGCGACTGAGCGTGGGTGGAGCGTTTTTTTGTTGAGCGTTGAACACGTGTTGAACCAGCAAGCAGAGGTGCTTGCCCTAGCCTTGTGGCCGCCGTTTAATAAAATAAAATTGCACAGTAAACTTCTATAAATCAGATTGGTTAACCAACCAGGTGGGTCTGTGCTTCTTAGTCCCTTCGCCGTGGCCCTTATTCCCTGGGCCACAGATGGTTGGCGGCAGCCCCCTCACGCCTCCTTCAGCTCCTGCAGCTTGGCGATGGCTGCCGACAGGTTCTCCAGATATAGCGGCTCCAGGTGGTCGCTGAGCGCACTGCAGCCAGCGCAGGAAACACACAGCAGTTCGCATAGCAGTTCACAGTGCTCACATGTGCATGGCATGAATTCTGTGCTGGCGAGCTAGCCTGGCTCCGCCAGCATGCTGCTCGCCGCCTGGCATTCAGCGCATCCCTGCCTGAACAGGAGTCCACTGACACAAACCCATGCGCCAGTGCCAGCAGGCTGCCCAGCCGCACCTGCCGTCCAACAGCGCGCTCATGGCCCGAATCTCTTCTTCCAACAGGCTGGCCACATCCCGCACGCTGGGAGCTGCCGCCACAGCAGCCGCTGTTGCCGCCGCCGAGGAGACCACCGCGGCTGCAGCGGCGGCCTTGCTGCCAGGCTGCGCCTCACCATCCTGCTGCTGGCCGGTGCCCGCAAGCGCGCTGGCCGCGGCGGCCACCGCGGTCGCGGCTGACACCAGCACCGGCTTGCTCTGCTGCAGCATGTCGGCGGTGGCGATGCTCTGCTCGTCGCCCGAGGCTACTGCCGCCTCCTCCTGCTTCGCCAGCAGCTGCTCTGTGAGCATGGGCAGGTTGACGGCTGCAGCCAGGGCCACATCAGCCATCTCCGCCCCCTCTCCCAGAGACTGGCTGCTGTTGCCTGCAGCACGGGCGCGACGGGACCGCAGGACGGCATTCAGTCTTGTGGACATGGTTTCGGGGGGGAAATGCTGGCGCTGCCCCTGTGCGACCCGACATCCTGGCGACTGCCTGCTGGCCGCCTCACGTGTCAGCTCCACCTGCCCATCCGGGCCCAGCAGCGCCCTGTGTCCCACGTGGCAGTAGCCCAGCATGCGCGGCACCAGCGCCACGGCGTCGTTGCTGTTGGCCACCCGCCAGGTGTTGGGCACCAGCGCATCAAACTGCACCCGGCGGGCGGTGCAAGATGTGGAAGAGGCCAGTAGGTGCATGGCGAGTTCTGGGGAAGGCGGTGGTCAGGGGCAGCGGCAGGCAGGCAGGAACCGACACCCGGGCGCCGCGGCAAACGCAGCCACCCCCACACCAAGGCTGCGCGGGTTGGGCGCAGCATGGCGCCGCACCTGCTCCGCAAATGCCTTGTTCCCAACCCTGGGGGAGCCGTAGTTGTAGTGGACAATGGCGGGGCGGGGCACGCCACGCCAGGTGCGACGCGCGCAGTCGTAGGCGCACAGCGTGCTCAGCGCGCCGCCCAGCGAGTGCCCCGTCACGTACAGCGTCCATGGCTCCGTCTCGCCTGCACCCAGGCAGGGAGAGGAAACCTGGGCCAATCACGCGTGCGTGCCAGGTGTACTCACCACAGCAACTTGCAGCACCGCCCTGGAAGCTCCCGTTGAACACGCGCGCCATCCAGCAGAAAGGGCCTAGGGGTCGGTCAGAGGTGCCGCAGCCTCACCTGCCAGCACAGTCTCCAGCAGGCGCAGCACCTCTGACCGCACGCTGGCATAGGCGTCAAGGAAGCCGTGGTGCACCCAGAGGGGCGCCTGATCCTCGCCGCCGCCCTGCTCTGCCGCCGCCGTACCCTGCTCCTGCTGCTGCTGCTGGAGGACGGTGCGCAGGCCCTGGAGCACCGAGGAGCGGAAGTCCTGGCGCTTGCTCTGCAGGGTGCTCTGCAGCCAGGCAGGGAAAGGAACGCAGATATGAAGGCAACAGCCACCTAGTGAACAGCGCGGCTCCCAGCCCCCGAGTGCAGCCCAGCAACCTGAGGTGGGCTGCATCAACAGCGGAAAGGGAGGTGCAGGGGCGGGAGCAGCAGGGGCACGCAGCAGCACGGCGCACCACAGCTGCCTCCAGGGTTGGCGCGGGGCTGGCGGCCTGGCCGGCCGCGTCCCGCCGCCGCCAGGCCTGCTGGCTCGGGTCGGGCACCCCCTCTGGGTCGAGCGACGCGGGGACAAGGCTGAGGTCGGTGAGGATGTCCTGCAGCACACGCACACAGCCTCAATCCAAGAAATCAGCGTGCCAAGCCACACCGATAACATAGCATACAGACGCAGTTTCAGCGCAAAAGCCCACACAGGGCTCAACTCCCGCCCAGCAACACACACACACACATATACACATTCACCTTCCACTTGGTCTGCTCCGTGCCACGGAAGGCCACGCAGACGCGGCGGGTGGCTGGGTTCCAGAAAATCCAAACCTGCAGGAAAATGAGCGAAGTGGCGGTTGAGACCGCAGGACCTGGGCTGCAGGTGCATGCTCGGCTCCAGGAGAGCATGCTGAACAACCTGCATCGTGCAAAGACAGCTTTGTGGGCCGCCGCCGCTCCGATGACAGACAAACCGAGCCACCCAAGTCCACATGATGAGAGCGTCACCTGGGTGTCTGTTTCAGGGTTGTCAAGATATGCCACAGGATCAAACATAGCATCTGCAGCCGCGTTCAACACGTCCCGCTGCAGGCATAAGGCACAAGCAGGACCGCCGCTGTCGGGTGATTGCTGCAGTTGCTCCTTCACCCAGCATGGCAGTCAAAGCGAACAAACGATAAAGCATGTGCCCCGCAGATGCGCTATGCATGAACCCGCACCTGCAGGCTGCGCCACTGGCTGGAAAGGATGGTGGATGGGGGCGAGCCCAGCACAGGGTCGCCCATGTGGCTGGCGGCCGCCTCCCCCGCCAGCACATCGTCTTGCCCAAACGCCAGGAAGCGCAGGCGCAGGGTGATGCTGCCCGCCGACCCACTGCCTCCCCTGAAGGAAGGCGGAAGACCATGTGTCGGGTGCGATGCGAAATCAGACGCAGCACAGCGGCCTGCTGTAGTGAGCCGTGACGTGGCACAGCAGCGGTGGCGGCAATGCCCTGCCTCCTACAAACCTGAGCGGCAGCTCCACATCGTGCGCCGCGCCATCCACCACGTCCTGCAGTGCAGCAAAATTCGTACAGCAATGACCAAAGGCTCAGAAATGACCCGCTGTGCAATCTTCCTTCCCCGCTCAGCTTATACAGGCAAGCACACAAACAAGAGAGAGTTCCCTGGCCCCCCCCCCCCCCACACCACCACCACCACCCCCACACACACACACACCTGCAGGCCCCGCATGGTGCTGCCCAGCAGGTCATCAGACTTGCCCACATCCGCATCCAGCACACGCACAGTCAGGCGCTGCTTGGCGGGGTCGCTGCAGCATGGCAGGGCACCACAGCGGCAGGGACAAGCGCATGAAGCGGCAGAAGCGGAGGATGCTGGGCGCCGTTTGCAGCTGGAGCCATTGGCGCAAGCTTGTTGGAAAGCAATCCCCCGCTGCCAGCCACACCTCGGCCAGCCTTCCTTGCTTGCCTGACAAACAGGAAGAAGGTCTCCCCCCATTGCGGCTCCAGGCTCTGCTGCACCACAGCCGTGGCTGCCGCCGAGTCGCCAATGTTGAGCACGGCATAGGGATCGCTCTTGGAGCCTGGCCACCACTGCAGCAGTCGAGGTGGCAGCAGGACTGGCAGCTGTGAAAGCGAGGGCAGGTGGCTCTGACATCGCTGGCAACCACCCCTGCTACCCCCTGCCACCCAAACTCAACCCCACTCCTGCAACGCGGCACAGATAACGATCAGAGATGGTCTCCAGCTGCCAGACTCACGTCGGCGGCCGGCAAGCCGGCAGCCTTCACCGCTGTCACCTCCATCAACCCGGCAAACTTCCGCCTCAGGAAGTCCCTGCGACACAAAGGATGAGTGCAGGCGAGTGAGCAGGCCAGCCAGAGTAGTAGGGAGCAGCTCTCATAACAGCTGTCTCTGCCAACTGACTCTACACTTTCCCATCTCCCACTCCGCCCTCACTTGTCCACGTAGGTGATCTCTGTGCCGCCCATGGACGTCATCTTGAGGCTGGGGGCGCCCGCCTCAATGTCGTTGTACGCCTCAAACGCGCACCCCGCCTGCTCAATGCGTTCAGCAGGGTGAGCAGGTGGGCACCCCATTGTTCAATTCGACGGGGATGGTGAGCGATGAAAAGAGAGTCACAGGCACAAACACTGCTCACCAGCGCCAGACCCAGCGACCAGTCAAAGGCGGTCGACGGGTCGTCATCAGCGGTTGCGGGCGCTGCTGCTGCTCCCTCTGCTGCTGCTGTCGCTGCAACCCCACGCCGGGATTCATGCATAGAGCGGCTGCTCAAGGCGAGCTGTGGGGACCACCGGAGGGCAGCTGGGCAGCGGGCGGCGCAGGCGGGCGGGGTGTTACCCGGCCACCGCAGCTGCACAGCTGTGTTGGGCGAGACGGCAGGCACCCAGTGGCCATGCCGCAGGTGCTGGCTGCATCGCACAGCTGCCGCCATACCGCTCCTACTGCTGCTGTCGGAGGCCAGACAGGGTAGCCAGCAGGCGGCCATGCGGCAATCCGGCAATTGAGATCGATCGCCACGGCAATGTGGTTGGCAAGTACCCGAGAAACGCAATTAGCATTACGTACACGTGGCAGAATGGCTGGGCAGTCTCCTCCTGGCCCCTCTGCAGTGGTCATGCACTGGTTGCAAATGCATCTGATCAGTGGAGGAGCAGACGCCAGGACCTGCCCCCTCCACCTCACCAAAACTCTCCTGCAAGTAGCTCAGCGGCGCCACACCCCTTCAGTCGTCGCACTCCACCACCACCATCGCAAATCTGGGCCGAGACTGCGTGCAGCAGAGGGCAGCAGCATGTCCGCCGAGCCGGCGGCAGCGGCAGCAGGTTTGTCCACGCCGTGCCAAGCGTCATTGCCCAGCGTCTGTGCTCAAGCAAGGCTTGTGGCTGCTGGGTGCAGAGGCAGTGGAGAAGGAGCTGAGCTTTGTGAATGCAAAAGGCGAGCGGCTAATGGGTCGACTACTGGATACCGGCTCAGAAGATGCTGTCGTGTTGTGCCACGGGTGGGATAGGGCGCCATCGAGTGTGGCAACCTAGTGGCTTGCAGATGGCTGGGTTGCAACGGAGATCGGCGGCTGGGTTGCAAAACACTGCAGCACAGCCGACTGCAGCGCACAATGTCAACTCACCTACCTGCCTCGCTGCCCGCCTGCCTGCCCGCGTCCCCCACCTGGCCCTCCAGGTATGTGGCCAACATGGGCATGTGCCGCTTCCCGCTGGTGGCCGCCCAGCTGGCGGCGGCAGGCATCAGCAGCTTCCGGTTCGACCACGCCTGTGCCATCTACAGCAAGAGTGAGCGCAAGGGTCCCTTCCGCATGGGCAACCACGAGGAGGAGTGCCAGGACATGCGCGCCGCCGTGGACTTTGTGCACAGCCAGGGCAAGCGCGTGGTGTGCCTGCTGGGGCACAGGTGGGCGGTGGCGGAAAGGGGGTAGAGTTCTCTGTAGGAGGGCTGGAGCAACTACTTCAGCTGCTGGCCAACTGCAGCCTGCCTGGGAGTTGCGCCCATGATTAGCACTCTTTGCACTCGCCTGCCCAACCCAGGACCTGTCTGCTTCCGCCACCTGCAGCAAGGGCGGCACCAACTCGGTCATGTTTGCTTCTCGACACCACGACGTGCCCAAAATCGTCAACCTGGCGGGGCGGTTCAAGTGCAGGTGGGGTGAGGGTGGCATGACGATGGGGGCATCCATCCATCCGCCAGCCAGGCCTGTTGTTTGTTGTGTGCCGCAAACTGCACGAGAGCTGTCCAGCCATGGTCCTCACCTCAGCCTGCTGCACACCTCCCGCATGCGCCTGTCAGGGAGGGAACGCTGCAGCGGTTTGGCGCCGATATCCTGGAGCGGCTGGCCAAGGAGAAGGCCATCCCTCGCAAGGAGCAGTGGGGAGAGTGGGTGATGACTGAAGAGGTGCGGCAGGGCGGGGCAAAGTTGGGGCCGGGCAAAGCAGGGGAGATTATGGCCGGACTCAACCTCTAACGGTTGGCTTACGGTCTGCAAGTAGCAGATGCAGCAGATGCGCATTGCATTAACTTTGGTTTGGGCGTTGTGCTCCTCGCTGCAGGATTTCATGGGGAGAGTCGGCTTGGACATGGAGGGCATGGCGCGCAGCATCCCTCCCACCGTCTGCATGCTCTGCCTGCACGGCACGGCCGACACCACGATCCCCTACCAGGCGCGTGGCGTTGAGCGGGTTCAGCTGCACATGAAGAGCGGGATCCTGTGCCTGACACATGCGTGCTGCCGTGCCTGGCGTGCCCTGTATCCACCGCAGGAGTCGGAGCTGTGCGCCTCGGTGGTGCCCAACAGCCGGCTCATCCTGGTAGAGGGGGCGGACCACAACTTCACGCAGAAGGAGGCAGGGCAGCAGATGGCGGCACATGTCGTGGATTTTGTGCTCAGTTGACCATACCAGGTGGCTGAGCTGAACGCCAGGTGGCTGAACGCCAGCTGCGGTCCTCAGTTGCAACGTTTTATCAATCTGCTTACAGCTCTCGCTACTCAAATATGGCAGGCGCATATGCGCAGACTTGAAAACGTCAGCAGCACGTCAGCACTGCCGCTGCAACGCCCACCCAAGCACAGAATGACATGAAACAAGAATTGTTAAAGCCGGACGCCTACCCTGCTGATGTGGGGGCCGCATCAAGCAGCCATGCCATGGTGCAGAGTACCCGCTGTCCTTCTGGCCTCCCGGACTTGAGACTTTCGTTGTGCAGCCAGAGCCTGGCCAACTCTGCGTGCCGTTGCCACTGCCTGCCGACAGAACCCTGCCGGTCACTTATTTGGCGTGGGGCTGGCGGCAGCCGAGCCCTCTGGGAAGGGCACGCCCAGCTCCAGGAGCTTGGAGAAGGCGGCGGCAAAGTCCTTGAAGAAGGCCTCCTCATCCTTGGCATACTGCTGCACATACGGCTTGAACTTCTTGTCCCACAGCAGCCACATGTCGGTGTTGAGCTGGACGGAAGTGGTGGGGGGGGGGGGGATGCAGGAAAATTAGCAGCCGACAGCAAAGATAGATGTCAGACAGCGGTACTACCGCATCAGATCACCCCACACATGCCCGCGCACCATCATGAGCTGCCCGCTCTTGTCCTCGTACTGCAGCGGCCCCTTCCACTTCTTCTTGTGCCACTTGTTCTCCGTCAGCTCCACAAAGTAGAGGTTGGAGAAGGTGGTGGGGGCTGCAGGCGGGGAGGGGCAGGCAGGGTCTGGGTGAGGGCAGGCAGGGTAGAGGGCCAAGGGTCATGAGCTGCAGCCGCGTGGGAAAGGCAAAAGCGCTGGCTCAAGGACAGCCCTGCCCTCACCGTTGGTCCAGGGCCCCACAAACCCGCTGCGGTCGTCGTGGCAGCGGCCCAGCGTGTGGGCGCCGCACAGCGCGACAATCTCCTGGTCGTTGAACCCCATCCTGCAGGGACCAGGGACCAGAGGCACGGCGGCGCCCCATTTGCTTATCAAGGTGAAAGGCAAGGGAGCAGCCTTGCGCAGCACGTGAGCTCCTGCCCATGCACCCACAGCTTGGCCCTGCTCGCACTGCCACCAATGTAAGCCCCGCGAGCCCCCTTCAGAGAAGCCAGCCCACCTGTAGAAGATGTCCCGCACATGCTTGGCATCCTTGTCGCCGTCGGGCAGCCGGCCATCGGGCAGCGCCACAAAGTTCTGGGGCGCGTAGTCGCTGCGGCCGGGGCGCCAGGGGATGTGCGGGCCTGCGGCAGGTGGCGCGGGCAGGCAGACAGCGGTTGCCAGGATGGGGTCAGCAGCTAAGAAAGGGGGCACGCACCCAGCAAGGTGCCCTGCACGTCACGTTTCAGCTGCCAAGAAGGCCGGTGCCACAGGCAGGCGGGCGGGCAGACCAGCAGGCAGGGCGCCCCGGCAGGTGTGCACACCGCCCATGGCTTCGATGGCGGTGGCGCCCGCCAGGGTCCACAGGTCGGAGTAGGAGATCCAGGGGTACCTGCAAAGCATGAAAGCATGGGTATGGCTTCACCAAGCTGTAGCAACTTGGGATTGGGATTCTCTGGCAGCTGTTCAAGAGAATGCTGTGCAAGTGCAAGCTGCTTCCCTTCCGGCTGCACCTCCCCACACAACCCGGCCGCGCTCACTTCTGCTTCACAGGCTCCAGCAGGTCGCGGGCCACCGCCAGCCCCGCGTTGGCGCCCCAGTTGCTCTCCGGCAGGAAGCTGCGGGGGACCAGAGGATGTCGCTGGTCAGGAGTGGGTTAAGCGCCGGCAGCGGCAGCGGCAGCGGGTGCACTGTAAAAAAATCAAACAAGAAGCGGCTGCCCTGCCCTGCGCTCACCGCATGGTGGCGCCGTTGGAGCCGCCGGTGTTGGTGTTCTTGTCAAAGGTGCCGGAGGTGTGCCAGGCCAGGCGCACCAGCACGGGGCCGTAGGATCCGTCATCATAGTCTGGTGGGAGAGCCGCGGGGCAGGGGAGCAGGCAGGTGGGATGCACGACGAGGAAAAATACGAGGTAAGCATACGGCGCTGCGCTTTGAGCTCCAACTACACCCCCTTCCCCGCCCTTCCCCCCCAACCCCCGCTGCTGCTCCCTGCGGCACAACCGCCGCACCCTCGTTGCTCTCAAGCAGGTCCTCCACTGCCTTGCGCACAGCGTCGTAGTCGGGCTTGAAGCTGGCGGCCTGCAGCGAGGGTGCAGGTGTGGGCTTGGCATGGGCGGCAACGAGGGCCAAGCGGATGTCGCTTTGCAACCTTGCAGTGGGCCTGGCAGCTCACCGCGGCGGCAGTGCCATTCGGCGGCGCGCCCAGCAGGCCGTCGAGGTACCCGCCCTCCTTGGCGTAATAGAGGCCGGCGCCGGCGCCCGCCAGGCCCAGAAACAGCGGCAGCGAGCTCTGCAGCATGGCGGGCAGGAGGCGGGACGGAGTCATGGTGTCAGCCAGGATTGGCTCTGATGTTCCCGAGTCCTCCTGGTGTGCAGTCTTGCGCCTGCGTGGAACACGCCACCGTGGTTTGCAGCGCAGAAGAGCAGCAGCCAGACGGGCTGCCTCCAACAGCCGGGCCGTCGGCTGCCGCAGCTGGCCGCCCGCCGCGGTGGTGTCCAACCCAACACGCCGTCGAGGACCACACATGCGGCACCATCACGCCGCTGGGCCGGTGCTAGAGAGGCCATATAGAGCGGCAGAGCCGAAACCCCAAGCTGCTGCAGCCTCTCGCTGCAGTGGCTCACCCCGCTCTTCTTAGGAGCAGCCTCAGAGGCGTAGCCACGAACGCCCTGGGCGGCCTGGGCGCCCAGGCGACGAACCAGCGTACGCAACATGATCTCTCCGACACTCTCCTCAGGCCCAGCAAGCCGCCTGCAAGCTCCTAAAGCTTCCGATCACGCAGACAACAATGCGAGTGCTCTTGGTGAAAGTACAAGACGCTGGTGTGGACAGAGTTGGCTGCTGTTCTATGAACAGGGAACTCCGTTCACTTTGATCAGCCATCCCAGCTGTGCGCAGAGCCGCCGTCGCTTGGTCGACTTGAGCACAGCCTAGAAGGCCCCTTTTCTGCTCGATTGCAGCCGCGGAGGTCGCAGGGGAACGCCAAGATGGGGAAGAATCAGACGCACAAAGCCATGCAGATGCAGAAGCACTCGCGGGGCACGGGAGGCGGGGATGAGGCCCAAGACGCGCGCTACAACGGCGTGGACGCCTCCTTCCACACTACGGAGTGGCACGCCGCGCGGCTGGCGGCGCTGCAGATGGAGAGGCCAAGGTGGGGCGGGGCAGCGAGCGGTGGGAGGCGCCACCACTGTCTGCGCGTCTGCTGTGCCGCACGCTGCACGCTTCCTCTGCATTCTCATTTCACCGCTCCCCGCCTGTAGCTGGGACGACTGGAAGAAGCAGCAGGACGAGGCGGCGGCGAGAGAGGCAGCCATGGAGGCAGCGACGCGGGACGCAGACCGTGAGTTGAACGAACAGCGCTGCTGCCGACTGGGAAGGCCCCAGCTCGCCCATGTTTTGAGATTGATCTCCTGCATGCGCTCCCGCCTGCTGCTCCTTGCAGTCCAGTACAAGGCAGAGATGGAGGCTGAGCGGTCACGGCGGCTGGGGCTCACCAAGGAGGGCGGCGTGAAGAAGCGTGAGGGCAAGGAGGGGAAAAAGGAGAAGAAGTCGAAGAAGCGGAAGCACAAGAGCAAGGACAGCAAGAAGAAGGTGGGGGTGGGGGGGTGGAGAGGATGCCGTGCTGGGTGGATTAGTCAATTGGTGTTGGACAGGCGTGGCACACATGTTTTGAGCTGCTGCATGGTGCCTGGTGCTGCGCTGCCGCTTCCCACCCCCCCCTTGCTCCCCTTCTGCGCCCTGCTGAAGCACAAGAAGAGCAGCAAGGACAAGCGTAGCAAGAAGAAGAAGCGGCGGCACAGCAGCTCCAGCAGCAGTTCCAGCAGCAGCGACAGCGACAGCGGCAGCAGCAGCAGCGACCAGGCGGACTATGGCGGCATGGGCAGCCCGGTGAGGCTCTCAAAGTTCCTGAACGCCTGAGCGCTTTGGCCCAGCGCCGGCTTGTTGTTTCTGGTCAGATGCCCCCTGCTTGTTTTTCACATGCTTTGCTCCAGCTTTGCTCCCTGCTCGCAACTTGTGCATGTTCTTTTTCGCTACCCACACCTGAACACGTGCACCCGAATGAGAAAGAGAGGTGGGCGATCTAATTGGAGGGTCTACAAAGATGTTGTCACACTGATGTCGCTGGCAGCCATGGAAGGCAGCCATGGAAGCCATGCTCGAGGGTGCCATGTAAATGCACGAATGGCCTGCGACCGCTGCACATTCGTTCGCTGGCAGTTGTAACGCGGCAGCACTGCGGCGGCGGCGCCACCATTGTCCGCTGTATCTACCTCTTTATGAATTTGCCATCTGAATCCTTCTCCCCATTGCCTGCCTCTTTCGCTAGCTTTGGCGCGGGCTGCGCTGCTCCCAAACTTCCTGTGACAGTGTTGACAGGCGCTTGCGGCATTGCCAGCGAGTCGACTGGATGCTCCCAAGTCGATAGAGCCCAGTGCCGGCCGCTTGCGCATCATGCCGGCCACCCCACGCGCCAGGAGGCGCAGGTGGCCTTTGGTGCTGGTGTTCACGGTGCTTGCCATCCTGCTCACCATGCTGGGATCGGGGCTGAAGCCGCGGGCGCCATCCCAGGTGCTGCGCCACGACGACCCGACAGCGGCGGCGAAGATTGGCGGCAAAACGGCATCCGCAGCAGGGGCATCCTCAGCAGGGGCCGCAGAAGAAGCGGATTATGTAGAGGACGGGGAGGAGGTGGACAGCGATATGGCAGCTGCAATGGCACAAGACGAAGCGAATGCGGCTCTAGCAGAGGAGGAGGCAGGGCCGCATGCGGTGGAGCAGGAGCAGCCGCGGCCAGAGACTCGAGCGGCGTCAGAGCAGCCTGACCAAGGTGCCAGTGTGCCCGCAGAGGGCGATTTCCCTGATCCTGCATTGCTTGAAGAGGAGCAGCACGCAGGCCCTGCAGCAGCCGAGGAGAGGCGAGAAGCAAAGGCACCCTCGGCCGCAGCAGCAGCAGACCAGCAGGTGGCTGCCAAGGCTGAAAGCAGCGGCGGCTTACCGGCGGCACCCGGCAAGCCTGTGCCGCTGAGCGATGCCGTGCCCAAGGTGGCCCTCATGTTCCTCACCCGCGGGCCGCTGCCGCACAGCAGGGTGTGGGACGAGTGGCTCAAGGGCGTAGACGGCGGCGTGGTGCCCATACCTGCGGTGAGCGTGGCAGTTTGAGCTGTGGGGCTCCGTGCAGACCCTGCTTGGTAGCCTCCATCTTATTGCGGCAGTGCGTGATTGGGATCGGCCGGTGCATCGCACTGGCTTCTGCCATGTCTGGGGTGTCTGGCAGGGCCCTTGGTGTGCCTGCCCCACACTGCTCCCATCAATCGCCCCCCTGTGCTGCAGCTGACGCGGCTGGGGTGCAGCCAGGAGCAGGTGGAGTTGGTGCAGGAGCAGGGGGCTGCACCTGGAAACGGCGGCGATAGCAGCTCGTCCCCGAATGAGCCGTTGGAGGGCCGCGGCAGCAATGCTACCCTGTATGAGCGCCAGCGCCTCTTCTCCATCTACGTGCATGCGCCGCCAGGCTACAACGTCTCGTATAACGTCAGCAGGTGGGATGCGAGCCGGACGCTCTGCTGGAGGGCAGCACCTGAGCCACCTGGGCGACAGCGCCACCTGCCTCGGCCGCCGCCTGCTTTCCCGCTGGTTAACCCCGCCTTTGCACCACCGCACACACACACCACCACCGCTATGTGCACACACATGCGCTCACCACCACCCCCGCACCATTCCCACCCCGTCCCAACTCTCGCTGCTCCTGCAGCATCTTCCGCGGCCGCGAGGCCAAGAAGCGGGTTCCCACCCAGTGGGGCACGCACTCCTTGGTGACCGCGGTGCGGCACATGGTGGGCGAGGCACTGCAGGACCCGCTCAACCAGCGCTTCATGCTCATGTCAGGTGCGCCGCTGCCGGCGCTGCTGCCGTGCCAGCGTACACTCGCTGCCTTCGCTGCTGCTTGGCGATCATGCGATGCCGCCAGCCGCCCGCCTGATCCACCCGCTCCGAGCCTCCCCCTGCCTGCCCCCCGCTTGCCTGCGGCCTGCCTGCAGAGAGCGATATCCCGCTGTGGCCTGCGGGGCTGACGTACCTGCAGGTCATGGCGGAGCCGGCATCACGAGTGGATGCCTGTGCCCCCAAGGATGAGGCGGAGCTCAAGCGGCTGGAGCCAGCACAGGCGGACGTGCTGAAGATTCCGCACGACCGGTGGCGCAAGAGCAGCCAGTGGTGAGCCGTGGTAGGGTGGCGTACGGCAGGGTAGCGCTGGCTGGGCATGTTGGGCTTCAGGCCAGCTGGAAGTGCTGCTCCGCCAGCGTGCATGCTGTGCCCAGGTGTGGCTGACGATCCGTCGACCCTTTGCCGCCTGGTGCCTTGTGAGCGTAGGTTTGTGATAAACCGGCGGCATGCGGAGCTGTTCACCAGGGACCAGGAGCTGAATGCGGTGTTCGAGAAGAACTGCTGGGTGCGGCGCGACATGGTGACGTGGAAATGGAGGGACGGGTAAGTAGGGGAGGTGACATCAATCCCAGCAGCCAAACAGTGTGGGCTGGGTGAGGAAGGGGTGGTACGGTACCTTTAGGAGTCCTGCCCATCTCCCCCAAGCCACCCACCACCCACAGACATACGCCCCACTCCCCTCTGCTGCTGCAGCGACCGCTGGTGCGTCAGCGACGAGCACTACCTGCCCGTCCTGCTGGCCCAGCACGGCGAGCAGGGGGCCTGCTCCTGCTCCTTCAGCGCCCATGGCAGGCCGCGCGCCACGCCGGTGTACACGCAGTGGCTGCCGGGCATCCCGCACCCCAAGACCTTCACCGCCGCGGAGCTGGCAGGGGAAGACCGGCAGGTGTTGGAGGCCGCGCGGGGCTGCACGCCCATCATTGCAGAGGCAGCATTGAGCACGTACGCAGACATGCTGGTGTCCCCTGTGGACTGGACACAGCAGGCGTGCGAGAAAGCGGCTGCCCAGGCCACGGCGGATGCCTCTGGCAGCGCCACGGAATCCTTGCCACCACCCACAGCAACAGCTGGGGAGGGAGCAGAGGGAGCAGAGCAGGCGGGAGCGGCAGCTGCTGCCGCAGGCTGGCAGCCAGCGCTGCTGCCCCCCTACATGTGCTTCCTGACGCTGCGCAAGGCGGCGGCCGACGCTGCCGAGCCGCTGGCGCAGGCTGTGAAGGCAGGGCGTCTGGATGCACAGTGATTCTCGTGCTGTATTCTACTCTGCAATGTACACACACCAAGCATGTTCCCTTGCCATTCTTTCATCCATTTGCCATTACATTTGATTCGTGTGCTTGCATGCATAGATTATGCTTGCCTGGTCACCCCGCTGATCATCATCACCCCGCTGATCATGCCCTGTTCTAAACAACAATGCCATGCCTAGAACTGCCAGATCCTGGTGCTTGAACCCAGCGCGTCGCTATGCCACTTCCTCCACCGTTGCCTGCTGCTGCTGCTGCTGCTGCTGCTGCTGCTGCTGCTGCTGCTGCTGCTGCTGCTGCTGCTGCTGAGGGCCGTCAAGCAGGTACGCTACGACCGAGACAAGGTCAGGGAAGTGTGGGTGGCAGGTGGCCAGAACCAGTGTGCACTGCCAAAGGGTCATGGTCTGCAGAGAGGGAGGAGGCAAAGGGTTTGAGATGTTGTGCCTGACTTTCATGAGCCACCAGGCCAGGCCACTGCAGCTGGGCCGTTCATGAGTATTACAGTGGGGGAAGGAAGGCGGAGTAGGGCTCACCTGGATCGTGGCCAGCAGGAAGGTCACCAGCGTCACCCAGGCGCGTTGCAAGCTCTCCCCAAGGTGCCTCAGCTCGCGCTGCAGCCCCTCACGACTGCGCCCCGCCTGCTGCATGCTTGTGCCGTACGGTGCGGGCTGTTGCTGGCCCTCGGTGCGGCGAGTGCCCACTGCTCCAGGCTGGGCCTGCTGCGGTGGGGCCAGCAGCAGGGGCCGCCATGCCGCAGCTCCTGCTTGGATGGGCTCGCCACCACTTCCACTGGCGGCCCCGGTCCCCTGCACCTCTGACAGCGGCCCCAAAGGCACCGGTGCAGCCGCCCACTGCTCCTGTGCTGGGGGGCTGCCAGCTGCTGCCAGCGCGGCAAAGGCCACCTGCCAGGACTGCAGCGCGGGCCTGCTTAGCTGAAAGCCCATGCGGGCCAGCAGCGGACCCATCGAACGCATCCAGCCCTGCCGTGCCTGAGCCAGCTGCTGCAGCTGCTCCGGGGTCAGTGTGGGGCGCAGCCTGTCCTGCACACACATGGGGATCACAGATGCACATGCCTTCAACATTGCAGCCTGCCAGGATGCCAGCCTGCCAGCCGGCAGTGCTGAGCAGTGCCCGACATCCTGCCAACCAGCAAGCAGCCTAAGCACTCGGACCTGCTAGCCTTCGGACTGTGCATGCAACAGGCTCTGCTCACCGCGGCCTGCTGCCAGGTGGTGGGGGGGACAGCGCTGCTGGTTGCCATCAGCCGCATCAACTTGGGTGGGCTCGGTCTTGCCATGGACAGTGCCAGCAGCAGCTTTCTCTGCAGCCGTGGCAGCAGCATGCCGTTAGTCAATGGGCAGGGCAGGAAGGGGCAATGCCTAACTTCTGCTGTGTAGAAGTTCACGGCATGACATGCATGCAGCTCGCAGCTTGGACAGCAGGCTGCTGGGCAGCACGGCTCACGAGCAGCGCGCACTGCTTGATGGCTTCTGCCGTGGGCTGGGGGTGGAGCGGTATGGGGCTGAACCCCTGGCTGGCAACAAGCTCATAAATCTGGCGCTGCAGCTGGCCACACTGCTCCACAAAAGCGGCAGCGTCGGCCTCGAGAGCGGATTGGAAATTGGCTGGCAGCAGGCGCAGCGCCGCCTCTGCCGCTGCCCCAGGGCTGTCAGCCGAAACCACTGTTCTCAGTTCCTCAACAAATGTACGTTCGGTTTCCACCACCACTTCCGCAGCTGACTGTGGGCCGCCATTGGCTCGCATAGCCGCTGCAGAGCCAACAGCAGCAGTCAAAACTGGGCCCTCGGGTGCGCACAAGATCCTAATCTGCTGGTGCAGATCCTGCTGCACGGCATCCATTTTCAGCAGCGCCTGCTGCCTGGTCAGCAGCCGCTCTTGCTCAGCCAACAGCTCGTCTCGTTCCAGGTGTGCCGCCTCCAGCTGAGCCGTCAGCTCGCTCTCCTGCTGCCGCTGGCGTTGGCGGTAGCGAGCAGCCGCCTCCCGGTTGCGCTGCCGCCGGTCAGCCGTGACGTCCTGGCCTGCGGAAGTTGCAGCCAGTGCTGCTGGCTGTGCCGCCGCTGCTCCTGCGGCAGCTTGTGCGCCTGGTGGTGCTGCCGCTGCTCCTGCTGCGGCAGCAGTAGCTGCTGCCACCCCGGCCAGAGCTTCGGCTGCTGCTGCCTCGTCGGACTCTGCCTGCTGCCAGGGCACTGCCGGCACCGGCTCATCCACGGGTCCCCACCCAGCAACTGCCTGCTCAAGTAGCTGCTGCAGCTGGGCCTGCTGCGGCATGAGCGGAGCGTAGCCGTGCTGGGGCGCTGCAGCTGCCGGCACTTCTGGCACCCCCAACAGTGCCGGCTGCCAGGCTCCTGGTTGGGCACCGACATGGACAGGAAGAGCGGGTGGGTGGACGAGTGCTGGAGCACCCGGCTGCTCGAGCTGCTCAGCCGGAGGAGCAGCGGCGGGAGCGGCGCCCTCAGCACTGCCTGGCGTGGCGGCTGGCAGCGGCGGCTGTGGTGCTGGGGCTGGAGTTGGCAGTGCGTCTGTGCCAGGGCCAGCCCCTTGCGCTGCTTCAGGGGCCTGAGACAGCTCTCCAGGCTCCATGGCGAGTCTTGTTTCTGAGGGAGGGTGCTCAGCCTGCCGTAAAATTGAGAAAGGTAGGGGATCCGTTTGGAAAGCTTCTGGTTCTTTGTTGCCTGCTGTGACTCAGCACGGCATAGGGGCACAGGCCACATGCCTTCCAATGGAGGCTTGCTTTCTGCTATGTCTTTATCCAAGGCCCGACATGCGACATGAGCACTCCAAGACGGTGGACCCTCCTCTCGGCTCGGTGCCTGGCCGGCTGCCAAGCAGCCACAACTCCCCAGAGGGATGGGCTGACGCTGGTGAGGGCAGCCAGCACCGCATCACCACTGGGGCACAGCTGGGCCATGAGCGCTTGCCCTCTGCCGCTTGAGTCGCGTAAGAGGAAGGCTTCAACCTTGGGTGTTGCTCTGCAGCGCTAGCGCGGTTTGGAAGCATCGCAACTGCAGCTGCGGCAGCAGCAGCAGTTCTACCGGCTGCCGTGGCCGCACCAGCCGGAGCGCATGTTAGGGCGGGCGCGCTGAGAGAGGGCGCCAGCGGCAAGGGCAGCGCCGCTGGGCTGGCGTTTGGACAGCCTGGTGGCTCGGTGGTCCCTGCTGCTGCAGGTGGGCAGGCAGCAGCTTGTATGCCAGCCACAAAGTGCGCCAGCAGCAAACCCGCTCAGTGCCAATGATCACCCGCAGTTGCCTTGATGCCTTCATGCCACCAACAGCCCACTTGACCCATACCTGGTGGCGCAGGCGCCCAGCTGAACAGTGCCCAAGCTGCCCAGCTGCAGCTGCTGCTGTCAACGGGCTACAAGCCAGCTGAGATTACGGCCGGCTTTGTGCCGTTTGGCGGCCTGCCCTCCCCGGGGTCAGAGGCATGTGTGCCATCCTCTCCAAGCCAGGCACATGGCCAGCTGGGCATTGGCTTTGCTGACAAGGGGCTCGCGGCTCGAGCTGCTGCATGGCAGCACCGAGGCCAGTACCTGGTGGCGGCCCGGCTGGCGTCTGTGCGGCAGCACGGACCGGGCGCGCCAGGGACCCCACAGCATCGCCAGCTGTTGTTCATCCAGCAGGGCATTCTGCAGTGTGTGCTGGAGCTCAAGGCGCTACATGCAGCGCAGATGCAGCAGCACCTTGCCATCCTGAAGCACTGAAAGGTGTGTGTTGGAAAGGCTGGCAAGGGCCCTCAGGCTGCAGGGAGGTTTGCAGCGGGCAGCGAGCACGACAAAGCGCAGCAAAGCACAGCAGAATCGAGGCCCTGGCTTGCTCAGATAGGCTGTGATGCCCTGTTTCTGCTTTCCTGCCTTGTCTTGCTGCCCACACAGGATCATGATATGGCAGCGGCGAGTCAGAAGCGATATCCCTGAAGCCTGTGGGTGGGAGCAAGCACGATGGCACCAGCCCGTGGGACCGATGCAGCCGGCAGCATGGGAAACAGCGACCACAGCATGCATGTCATGGTGCTGCACATACACACATACACACCAACAAGCCAGACCCAATCCATTTTCCATTCAACTCGTTCTCCATTGTTACAGGTGCTGCACAGTGCAGGCTAGCAATGGGGCAGGGAGAGCCCGAATTGTAGGCAAGGGCTGCGCAGTTAGGCAGATGCCGCCGTAGGACGGCACAAGGGAGGGCAACGGGCACAGAATGGAAAGAGGCATCTCAGAAGGTGAGGGGGTACAGGTACTCTCAGGCAGGATCACGCGAGGGCAGGGGGCCACTAGAATCACTCAGCCCAATGTGGCACAATAAATGGGAGGTGCGCTAGTAAGCTAAAGGTAGCAAGGGGGGCAGTTAGGCAGGAAGGTGCTGGGACATTGCGCGTGACAGCGCGGTACAGGCAAAGGCAGAGGGAGGGGCATTGGCAGTACAGAGTCGGAACATTTGTTTAGAGCGCTATCATATCATACGCTGGTGGGGACAACGAATGTACATTAAAAACTGGAGGTGAGTTTTGAAAGGCATTCAAATATTTGATAACACTCCTGATGGTGCACCCCTCAAAACAACCACGTGAGCCAGAGGGGCCCTCGCCAGCCTGCCGGCATCAGCGCGCGAGGGCCCTGTGCCTGGCCCTCGCCGTGCCACTTGGCATCGAAAAGTTCAAAGGTCTGGAAGCGGTGAGCTTCCAGCACAGCAGGCGGCGCCGCACAGCACCCGCTCTGCTGCTGGTCGTGTGCAGAGTCCATCCGGTCAAGTGGAAGCGTGGGGGTGGCATGCGGCACGACGACTGCCTCCGGCGCCGCGACTGGGCTTGGGGTGGCGGCATCGGGGCCTGCCACCTGGCCCGTGGAGGCCCCCGCGATGGCTGGGCGCAGGCAGTGGGCCATGGCCGGGGCGCCGCTGCTGCCGCCAAAGCTGCAGCTGCTGGCTCCGCTCTGCGCGGTGGCAGAGGAGGCAGAGCTGTCGGCGGGCTCGGCGGGGGCCTGGGTAGTGGCAGGCGGGGTGTGCGGCGGGCTGGTGGCTAGCAGCATGATGGTCGGGGTGGTGCCCGGCGAGAAGACAAGGTTGGTGGCGAGGATTGAGGCCTTGGTGTTCGCGGCAATAGGGGTGATGGCGGCGGGCTTGATGGCGGGGATGCGGTCGCGCACGTCAAAGCCGTGCACAATCGCCTTTGGCTTCCAAGCCGCGCCCCGCGCCCCTGCGCTGGTCGCAGGGGCTTCCAGCCACTGGTTGCTGGCGTACCACAGGTTGAGCTGCGGCTCTGTTGGTCCTGCTGCTGCTGCTGCCCGCTGTGCGGAGGCGGGTGGGGAGGGGACAGCAGGGATCTGCCACTCGGGGGACTCGACGACGGCGGGCGCCGGCTTCTTGGCCGCCCGAATGATGCCCATCAAGGACGGGCAGAAGAAGGGCGAGTCCTGCAGGCAGGACGCGGGTGTGCAGGCGCGACAACAGGCAGAGGCAATCAAAGTCAGGAGTGGCGTCACGTTGGGCGACAGGCGGGAGACCCGGCGGCGGTGGGGCGGCGGCCTGCTCTGGGCCTGCAAATCTGTTGCGGCACACACCTGCGATGTGCTTGGAGCGAGGACGGAGAGGTTCGAAGTTGAACCAGAGAACGCCATCAGAGAACTGCCAGATTCGCTAGCGGGCGGCGACTTGGCGACATGCATGGCGTTGTTCTTGACTGCAGGGCAGTTTTGGTATTGAAATAGGTGAGATGGCGCCGCCATGGGGGCTCAACCACCTCCCGCGTTCAGCATTCGGCCCAAGCCCAAGCGCCCGCCAGGCGGCCTACGGCAATGCTGACTAGCCAGTACAAGCTCCACAGACCTGGCAGCGGGCGTGAGGACAGGTTGTCGTGGCCGATGGCGCCCATCGACAGGATGCAGGCCATCTTGCGGCTGAGTTGTGAGGAGGAGCTGGATGCAGGAGGGCCTGAGGCGTGCAACAGAGTGTCCCCAGTGCAGAGTAGGGCAGAATGGAGGCCCAGGTGCGGCGCCCGCAGATTGACCTTCGCTGCCCTCCTCCTTTCCTCCCTCGCCCCGGGGACTAGTGGCCGGCGCCAGCTAGGCGCCCGCTCTCGGTTGGACTTCGTGCTCTTTGAAGAGAATGCATAGCCTGGCGGGGGATCGATGCCCCAGCAGACCCGCCTTACAGTATCCTTTTCTTTTGGTGTGACGGGCGCGAGACCGACGCTGAGCAGGCCTGCGCGCGCCACGTCCAGCGTGGCGACCACCTTTGTTGCCCCCAAACCCATGGCACTCACTGCTGCTGATGAAGAATAAAGTGTGACGCCGGTGGGGAGGCAACTAACGCCAGTCTACCTCTCACCGCGCGCACGCAGGCCTGCTTGCTGCAGAAGGGCCATTGTGGCAACGCACCGCGCCGCAGCCCAGGCGGGCGCTGCTTCCAAAGGGGCCCTCAGCCCTTGACATGCAGCAGGGCAACGGGCAATGCACTACGGTTGTGAGGCAGTTTAGCATCTTGTTCTGAATCAGTCCCGTACCGCTATTGTACCTGCTCCTAAATTTGTAGCCTGCTCAAGGTTCCATGAGCATCTGCAGTGTGTCTGGGCGCTGCAGCCCTCTCAGTCAGTAACGGTTTGGGCTTGATAGGCGATGGAGCGCCTCTGCAGGTTTTGCCTTGAATGCAAGCCCCCAGGCGGCCTGCGAGATGCACTTCTGCAGCCCTGCGACTGCAGCGGCACCCAGGGAGACGTGCACGCGAGGTGAGAGGCTGATGCCGACGCTCCCGCTGGGTTCCGATGCAGCGCGCGGATTGGTGCCCGCTGCTCTCCCATCCTGGTCCGCCACACCTTTGGCCAACACACAATGACTGATACCTCTCCGGGCGGCGATTGGTGCTGTGCAGCTGTTTGTTCAAGTGGCAGCGCGAGCAGCTCTCCAACGGCATATCAGCGGGCACCTGCACCACCTGCCGCAAGGAATACCACTTGCCGCTTGCCCACTGGAAGGCTGTGTACGATGAGCAAAGCGCCTTTCAGATCTACAGCAATGCAGCAGACGCGCGCAAGCTGCGCCGTCCTGTAAAGACGGCAGCGGCCCACCAGCAGCCAGCCCCGGTCCCTGCAGCCCCAGCGCAGCAGCGTGTCGCGGACGCAACCCACCTGGCACTGTGCCGGGAGCTGGCCTGCAGGGCTGCCCTAGCGGCAGGCCGGCTGGTCTGCATGCACAGCCCAGCGCGCCAGGTGCTGTCCGTAGGTCTGCTGCTGCTCGTCCTGGAAACCCGCCGGGATGTGTAACATGAGCAAGAGACTTGTACAGGAGTGCATCAAGCAAAAAATGGGCGAGTACACAACGGTAGGCCAGCATGGGCCACACAATGGGGGGCCGGGGGAGGCCGAGAGCAGAAGCAACGCGCAACAAGGGGTAGGGTCAGCAGTATCTGGAGGGGCCAGCACAGAAGAGCAGGTGGGGAGAACGGCATGCATTCACTTGGGCGCAGGGGCGATCTGGTTCAATCACTTCCCAGGGCAAAGAACAAATGAGTGGGAGCGCGCAGGCATCGCGGCACCGCGATGCCGGCGCGCCACCTGCTCCCGCCACAAGAGCGAGCGGGACAGAACAGAAGGGATGTGTCAGGCCAACGGCAACGAGTGGCCACGAGGCTTGCAAAATGAAACTAGTGCCATGATGCGGAGCCAGGAATGAAATGCTGGGGGGACGCGCGGCCCAGCCCGCGCGGCCGGCCATGCAGCCGGCTGCAGCACGCGGCAGCTTGGGCGGAGCACACGCTGGAGGTCTTGAGTTTCAGGCCGCTGGGGCGCCACAAAAGCGTCCTCGCCAGGCCGCCAGCCATCTCAGATGATGGTGCCCGAGGGGATGGTCTGGTTGCGCAGCACCACCACGATGCCCGAGCGGATGAAGTAGCCCTCCTCCTCCCGCGCCGCCTCTTGCACCCCCTCCTTGTTGATGATCTGCACGTTGTCGCCGATGCGGGCATTCTTGTCCACGATCACGTTGCGCAGGGTGGAGCCCGCGCCGATGCCCATGGGCACGCCCCCCGCCTCCATGAGCGCCGCGCGCTGCGCGTCGCTCTCGTAGTAGTCGCAGCCCATGATCATGGCGTCCTGCGGTGTGTGTGTGTGTGTGGTGGTGGTGGTGGTGGGGGGGGGCGAGCTGGTTGATGGGCAGACAGCGCTGCAAGCAGCCACGCCAGCACACAGCCTGCGCATGCACCAGGTCTCCGCTCAATGCGTGGGGAGGCGGGCAGGCACCAACACGCTGTGCCCCCCGGCCCACCTGGATGGTGACCCCCTCGTTGATGCGCGAGCGCAGGCCGATGATGGCGTGGTTGACGTTGCACTCGCGCAGGTAGGAGCCGTGGCTGACAATGGCGTCGGTCAGCTTGCTCTTGATGACCTTGGCGGGGGGCAGGAAGCGTGGGGAGGTGTAGATGGGGCCCTGGGGGTCGTGGAACTGGAAGTTGGGGGGCTGCAGGGGGGAGGGGGGATTACACAATCATACGAGAGCACATTTCCGTGTCTGATTGTGTGGTGGCGGTGTGAGTTTCTGCGGAAGGTAAGAGCAGCACCTGAGCGCTCATCACGAGCCACAAGCCACTGCTGCCACCTCCACCAGCCACAAGCCCTCTCATGCCCAGCTACCCCGTCATCTCCCTGATCAAGCCATGTCTCCTGCCGCGGCAAGCCACAGCCCCTCACGTTGTGCGTCAGTGCCAGGTTGGCGTTGAAGAAGGACTCGATGGTGCCGATGTCCTCCCAGTAGCCGTTGAACAGGTAGGCCATCACCTTGTGGTCCTTGGCCGTCTGCGGGATGATCTCGCCGCCAAAGTCATGGCTGGTCTTGTTCTGCACGGAGGGTGGGGTGGGGCGGGATGGAGCGTGTTTGAATGTAGGGTGAGCACGCGTGCAAAGGGGTGCAGGTGCAGGGCGGCATGCAGGCGCGCGTGCCGGCCGCCAAAGCCGGCGTCCTGGCTGCCTGGCTCAGCAGGCACCCAAAGATCCCACTCTGCCCTCTTCTACCGCTGCCGCTGCCCCTTCCTCGCTCCCGCAGCAGCAGCCTCACCACGTCCAGCCAATCCAGCATGAGGCTCTTCTTGAACACGTAGATGCCCATGGAGGCGGAGAAAGACTGCTGCTTAACGGCGGCCGGGCTCAAGGCTGTGGGGTGGGGTGGGAAAAGGATCGGGCCTCGGCGCCGTCTCCAGGCAGCGCAGCGAGCAGCAGCAGGGGAACCCCGTGCCGCCACTGCCGTGCCAAGAGCCAACCGCGGCAGCGCGCCTGATGCAGCGCCCCACCAGCCCGGCGCTGGGCTAGCCCCAGCCCAGCGCACCCAGCACGGTGGTGTCCACCCGCATCTTCTCCAGCGCCTCCCCCTTGGGCTTCTCCGCAAACTCGGTGATGCGCCCCTCGTTGTCGATCTTCATCAGCCCAAAGTCGGAGGCGCGGGTGGCGTCCACGGGCAGGCAGCCGATGGTGACGTCGGCGCCGGTGGCGCGGTGGTGGTCCACAAACTGAGGCAGGCCAGGCGGGGCAGGCGATGCAAACTGGGGTGAGTGACAGAGGGTACGCAAACCAGAAGAGAGGCTAGCCATGTGTGCAGCAGTGCGCATGGACCGAGGCACGACCCGCTGTGAGGAGGCCAGGCTGAGTCTCCACTCGCTATACTGCCTCTCCTGCCCCCTGCCCCCTGTACCTTCATGTAGTCCATGCGGTACAGGTGGTCTCCCGACAGGATCACAATGTCCTCCACGTTGCGGTTCTTGATGTCGCGGAACAGCCAGGCATACTGGCGCACCGCGTCGGCCGTGCCCTGCAGGATGCGGGAGGCAGCAAGAGTGGGGCCGCCGGCGGAGCAGCACAGCGCGAACGATGACGAGCAGCAAGCGCCCTGGCCATGGTCGACAACATGCTGTGAAGCCCGGCCACCCAGCTCCACGCCCGCTGCGCACGTCCTGCTCTCTGTACAAGGCACCCAGTGCCACCAGGCAACCCACCTGGAACCACTCCTTGTCTGTGGGCGTCTGCGTGGCCGCAAGCACCTCCACAAAGCCCTCGCCACCAAACCGCACGCCGCTGGCGCCAAAGCTGCAGGCGGGGCGGGGGCCAGGGAGGCCGGCTAGTTCCACAGAGCCCACACATGCATGCATGCCGCCGCTGCTGCTGCGCTGGCCTGGGAGCCGAGCTGCTCGAGGCGACGCTGTGGTGCGCTTCCGCGCAACCCTGCACTGGCTTCAGCCCACTGCTGCTGCCTGCTCCCCAAGTGCCGCAGCTCACTTGTAGGTGCGGGCCAGGTGGCGGTTGAGGGAGGTGGAGTTGAACTGGGTGAGGATGTAGATCTTGGAGATGCCGCTGTTGATGCAGTTGCTCATGGGCACATCAATCTGCAGGGGCGGGGCGCGGCAGTTGCAGTTGCAGCGAGCACGGGGCGCACCGCTGAACGGTCGGGGGGGCGGGAGGATGGCAGCAGCAGCGCCCTGACAGCCGCTCTCTGGCGGCAGCTGGCTTAGGGCGCAGCGCAGTGTGCAGCACAAGCAGCTCATGTAGTGCTGAGACGCCATGCCCAGAGAGCATCCCGGTAGCGGCACCAGACAGCGGCAGGCTGCAGGGTGTGCCGGGCGCACCAGGCGGTATGCGCCGCCGATGGGCACCGCGGGCTTTGCACGGTTCTTGGTCAGCGGGTACAGGCGGGTGCCGGCGCCGCCACCCAGGATCACAGCTGCAGCAGGCGCCGGGGCATGCCAATGTTTGCGGTTCAGGGATGTGGCTGGGAGCCACCGCGTCAACTGCACCACACCTGACAGCCTGGGCACCCCCGCCTGACTCTTCCCGCTGCCTCGCGTATCAAGGCTGCATTTGGCCCCTGCATGTCGCCTCCCCAGACGCATCCCCTTGCCATCCTGCCCCGTATCGCACCCATGACACTGTTGGTCTGGGAGTGGGCAGAGGCGGCCTCGGCGCCGCGCTCTGGCGCCGCCACTGCCTGGACGGCCCTGCAGGTGCCAGGGGCGGGCGGAGGCGGCGTTGTTACGCGCATTCCGGTGCATTTGGCCTGGACGCTGGGCGTGCGTGTCGGCGCGGGCTGAGGTCGAGGCACCCCCGGAGGCTCACCCCAGCTGCAGCAACCCGGGTTGACCCGCCGCCCTGCGGGCCTTGTGCTGCTGCAGACGAGTGCCCCGCACACTCTGCTTGAAGCTGCTGCATTTGGCGGTGCCAATGCGCCCGGCAGCGGGCATGGCCACCCTGTCGATCGCAACCTGCTGCATGGCTGCTTTTTCTTGGATCCTGCCCCGTGAACTGAGTGAGGTGATCGAGCAAAGAGCGATGATGGCGATTCGGGGCCCGATGGTGGCCACCTGAGCAGGTGCCACCTGCATGGGGGCGGGCGGGTGGAAAGCCCACGTCCGTTTTGGCGCTGTGGGGTTTCTGAGGGCCGCCCGCCGCAGCCACCAGAGTCTGGAGGTACTGACTTGCCTGTGAGCTGGCCTCTGGCCGGCGACAGCGCGTCCACAACCCCTGCTGGTGCCGCCATGGAGCACCAGCGCTTCTCCTTCATGTCTGCGAGCCGTAGTCAGTCGAGTGTGGCGGCTATGGCTCATCAGCGGAGGTGGGTGGCCCATTGCAGTGGGGTGGGCGGCCTCATGACGCGCGGGGGGCTGCTGGCGGTCGCTGCGGGCACTTCAGCAGCTAGTGTGGGGCAAGCGAGCATGGTTAAGGGCGGCAAAGGTGACGTTGGGGCGCCAGGAGCCCCAGACCGGCCACGGTAGTTTGGGCGGTAGTGGCGGGGGCCACGGCAAACCATGGAGACTCGCTGCGCTGGCCAGCCTGCACGCAGACCAGCTGACCTAATGGCCCTGGTATTGATGCAGGGACTACCCCACCACAGCGGATAATTATGACCTGGTGGAGGAGTGCGGCCGGGGTGTCAGTGCCACGGTGCGCCCCTCCGCCCCCGGTCGCGCCGGCTTAAGCTGCATCGGTGCCGCACGTGCTTGCCTGCGCCTGGCTGCTGCACATGCACAGGACCAAGCAGAACAATGCTGCGGCTGGGCGGGCTGTCGATCGCCCGGCGCCGCGGCGGCCGTTGCAACACACCGGCAGCAACCCGCTGCCCTTCATGCTCCGGTTGCGATGCGCCCCTCGGGCCCCCCACCTGCCTCAGGTGTACCGTGCCATCTGCAAGACCTACAACGAGGAGGTTGCAGTGAAGCTGCTGGACCTGGAAAACATGAATTGCAGCCTGGATGAAATTGTGCGCGAGGCGCAGGTGGGTGGGCTACTCCGAGCATCACCGCCCGGCTGCCATCAGCAGTGCTAGGATGTCGACAAGAATGGGGTCCCATGCTACAGCTCCAGGACGGTGTGGAGCAGCAGCCAGGATTAGTAAGGGGCAGCAGGGACAGCCATTTACAGCGAATTGGGCGACCTGCACCCTGGCGGCCCCCCAGCAGCTGCTCACTGCCTCTTGTTTCCCCTCTGTGTCCCCCCACCTGGCACCTGCAGACTATGCGCCAGCTCAACCATCCCAACCTCCTGCCGCTCTACTGCTCCTTTGTGCACAAGGAGCACCTGTGGATGGTCATGCCCTACGTGCAGGGCGGCTCGGTGCTCAACATCATGCGCTTCGCATACCCAGATGTGAGCACGCGCTGGGCCGCTGCTCCAGTCGCCGGGGCTGGCGTAGTGGCTGGGGCCGCGGGGCTGCAGGTTTTACTTTACCTCGTGAAAGTACTTCGTGCTGGTGGGCTGCATTGTGCTGGTGTGCACCGACCAGCGAAAAGAGGTGTGCTGTGTGTGTCTGTGTGCGCGCAGGGCCTGGAGGAGCCTGTGATTGCGACCATCATGAAGGATGTGCTCAAGGCGCTCGAGTACCTGCACCGCCAGGGCATCATCCACAGAGACATCAAGGTGGGTGGGCATGGTGGTGGTGGGTTGGGTTCAGGCAAGGCAGGGACGGGGCGGCCAGGCCAGAGCAGCACTGGCTAAGCTGGAGCTGGGGTGGCGGCACCAGCCATGCTCTCTGCCGCGCCGCTGGCCTTGCGCTGTGCAGGCAATGGCTTCGCCTGCGCTGCCTCACCCCCTCAGCTGCACGCTGGCCTGCCCACAGCCCTGTGCCGTTCTCCCCCCTCTCCACGCAGGCGGGCAACATCCTGTTGGACAATGGCGGCCAGGTGCTGCTGGCGGACTTTGGGGTGGCTGCCACGCTGGAGCGCGGCGGCTCCTGGGGCAACCGCATGATGAGCCGCAACACGTTTGTGGGCACGCCCTGCTGGATGGCGCCGGAGGTCATGGAGCAGAGCCAGGGGTGAGCCCCGGGCACGCAGCCGGGCACTTTGCCTGCCTGGCCTCAGCTTCGCTGCTCCCACTTGCTGCCGCTGCGTCACCTGCCCGACTCGTCACGTGCACATGCAAACCTATCCACAAATATTTGCGCGTGCAGATACGACGCCCGCGCCGACATCTGGTCGTTTGGCATCACGCTGCTGGAGCTGGCGCACGGCCACGCGCCGTTTGCGCGCCTGCCGCCCATGAAGGTGCTGCTGATGACCATCCAGAACCCGCCGCCCACGCTGGACACGGGTGCGCCTGGCTGGGGGGCCTTGGGGTTGCTTGGAGGTTGCCTGCTTTCCGGGTTGCCTGGTTGATTGGGGTAGCATGCTTGCGCGGCGACCTTGCTCACGTGGCGACTGTTGGCTTTACCATCCGCCTTTCACACTGGGCGATACCTGGTTGGGCTGATCCTCGCCTTGCGCCTGTGGTGGTGCTGCAGAGACCAGCAAGAAGCACTTCAGCAAGGCGATGCGGGAGCTGGTGGCCAAGTGCCTGGTCAAGGACCCCACCAAGCGCCCCACCGCGGCGCAGGTGCGGCGCTTGGCGCTGGTGTGCCTCCTGGCTACTGCGCTGGCAGCGCGGGAGTGGCAGCAGCCGGCCTTGCTGGGCCTTGGGTTGCGCCTCGCGCCACGTCCCATGGGGCTGCTGGACTCGAGGTTCATTGTGTTCTCCGAGCCTGCCCACCGAGTATGTCTTTCTGTCTCTGGCCCTTTGCAGCTCCTAGACAACAAGTTCTTCAAGACAGCTCACGACAACCAGTACTTGCAGAAGCACCTGCTGGTGGGCCTGCCACCCGCCCCGGAGCGCGTGCAGCTGATGCGGCAAGGCCACGTGAGTCTGCCCGCCAGCCCAGCTGCCCCGCAGCCGCGCTGGGCTGGTCCCCGCTGGCTACCTGCGTTGGCGCGGCTCGCTCTTTGCGAGCAACCCTCGCCATCCCATGGCCATATCTCGCCGTCTCTTTGCCACGCTTGCCGCCCGACCGTCTGTACCGCTGCCCACACCCGTACCGCCCGCATCCGTACTACAGGCCGCGCGCCAGGAGGTGCAGGACAAGGACATCCTGGCCAGCCAGCAGGAGTATCGCAAGGGCGTCTCCTCCTGGAACTTTGATGTGGCGGCGCTCAAGGCGGCGGCGGCGGCGGCGCGGGAGGACGAGGAGGACCGCCTGCCGCCCATCTCAGAGCACTCGGGTGCGCCGCCCGGGTGGTTGGCTGGGCAGCTGGGTGGGTGGTGTGCTGGGTGGCTTGGGCATGGGAGAGGGACGGGGTAGAGTGTGGGTGGGTTGGAGCGTGATGGTGAGCCACCGAGCCACCGCCAGCGTGTGTTGACCTGGCCCTGCGCGCCCCCTGCCCGCTCCTGGCGTGGCCTGCAGAGGTGGGCGAGCTGATGCAGCAGCCGTCCATCGCGGCGGCAGCGGCAGCAGCGGCGGCGGCGGCGGCGGGCGAGCTTGGCGGCCGCCCGCCGGCGATAGAGACGGCCATCAGCGCCAGCAGCACGGGCAGCCCCATGGCCGGCAAGTCGCCCATGGGCCCCGGCTCGCGGACGGCCAGCGGCATGGAGCGGCCGCCGCTGCCCATGGCGGGCGGCACGCCCGGCAAGGCGCGGCAGGGCAGCCTGGTGGGCGCGGGGGGCAAGCCGACGGCCAAGGAGCAAGGGCGGTTCAAGGTGTATGAGGGCGACGAGCCGCCGCCCTTCAGGTGCGCACCGCTGCTCCCTGCCACCGCTTTTTGCCTCACGCCACAATTCAGTCGCCTGTCAGTCAGGCAGGCAGGTGGCGTGTTGCACGCCGCCGGGTGGGCTGCCTACTCACGTGTGCCGTTGCCCTGCTGCGCCTGCGCCTGCCCCTTGCCTGCCCTGCAGCACGCCGCCCGAGCAGCGCAGCAACGGCACGCAGCTGATGGAAGAGTTCATGCAGAGACACCAGGGGGGCACGCCGGGGGCAGAGGCAAGTTGGTGTTGGGATGCAGCCACTGCGACGCTGCCTGCGCTGCGCTGCGGGGCTGTGTCAGCCAGGCCGCGGCACCATGCTCAGCCCCTGCTGCAAAGCGGCAGCATGCGGCTGCCCAGAGCTGCACGAATGGCGATGACACGAGGCGCTCAACTCAGTCTGTTGTCTGCCAGCTGTTGGCTCTGCTGACCAGGCCATGCCCGTCCCCCTCTCCCCGTCCCCCCTGTGTCTCGCCGCAGGGTTCTGAGCTGGCGGGCGCCACCGAGGCGGAGCTGCAGGAGAAGGCCAAGCGCAAGGGGAGGTTCAGGTATGTGGAGGACGACTACGCGGCAGCCGGCGGCGCGCCGCCCGGCGCACCCTCCACCAAGACCTCGGGCGTCTCCAAGTGAGCCGCGCCCAGCCTGGACTGGTGGCTACCGTCGGCCCTGCGATGTCTTGCGGCCCTTTGTGCCGGCCGTCCGGCATTTCGTTGGTGTCTGGGTCTTTCCTGGCATAGTGCAACGGCGCCGTGCACCTCTCTGATCCCCTCCTCCCCCCGTCCCGGCTGCAGCAGGAGCGCCAGCCTGTCGGGCCTGGTGGAGGGCGGCAAGGGCGGCAGCTCGGCGCCCAGCCCCACCAGCCAGGCGGTGCAGGTGCTGCTGGGGCCGCTCAAGGAGATGCTGGAGAGCATGACGCTGCAGCAGGAGGTCATGCGGGAGATGGTGAGGCGGCGGCCATGGCCTGCCAAGTGGGCTGGGCCCCGCCTGACTTGTCGGGCATCAGCCGGCTGGTGCCGACGGCAGCTGTCGGCCCCGTTTGTTTCTGAGTGAGGCAGCCTACCCGCCTGCACATACTCGCTGCCCTGCATCTGCCGACCCAGCTGCGGCGCCTCGCCCTGGCGCCTCGCCCTGGCGTCGCAGGTGGCGGCGGTGAGCGATGCGGACCGCGGCAAGCAGGGTGCGCTGAACGCGTTCCTGGCGGAGCGCCACCACCTGCGGCCGCCGCGGGAGGAGACGGACAGGCTGCGGGCGGAGGTGCGACACGCAGGCAACTGGCGGTGCCCCCGGTTGCAAGTTCGGCTCTGCTCACTGCGTGCACGTCACTTGCGGATTCCCAAAGCCATGGATGGCACTGCTGGCCGACCCGTGCGCCACTTCTTCCCCGCCCTCGCCCCTGCCTGCTGCAGCTGCTGGAGCTGCGGGAGGAGAATGGGCGGCTGCGGGATCGGTTGCGGCACTACGACAGCCAGCCCGACTCGCGCAAGAGCAGCGCCAGCGGTGAGCACTCGCAGCAGCAGCAGGCGGCGGCGTAGGGCTGGAGCCCTCCCACTGCCCTGCGCTCTCGGATGTGACCTGCCATCAGCCGGTTCGCCGTGGCTGCCCCCGTTCATCTTGGCTGCGGGTTCCCACGGCAGTTACGTGTGTGGCAACGCTGCTGCTCCAACCAGCATCGGCTTGCACCTGTGCGCCATGTGCTATGCCATCACTCACTCCCACGGCACCTTTTGTTAGCAACGCTGCTTGCCTGTCTGTTCTCTGTGCTACTTTTTCCCTGCTCTTTTCGCCAGCAACGCATCTAGCCATAGATTGCATCATGTTGCTCCTGCACGTTGTCCGCGTTGTTGACTGCATCTCCTGCTATCCGTCGGCCGCTTCCCTATGCACCGGCTAGACAAGCATCGCCTGCCTAGTTGGCTCAGCGCTGGTAAGATTCACACTGTGGACAGGAGAAGCATGAGTGGGTCAGATGGAGTTTCAGGGGTGAAAGTCCCAAGGGGCCGCCACAATCTTGTCAGCTGCTAGCGGCACGGCACGACGCGCCACCTGGCGGGAGGTGGCTTCCCTTCCCTTGCGAAGCATTGCGCAAGAACCCGATCGAGGACTCCTCTGCCCTGTTTCTGTCAGCAAGCGCGTGCCAAATTCTCTGTCGGCAACCACTCGGTGCCATCCCGCCTAGGTCGTCACCCGCGGTCTTGCTGGGGCGGCCGTGTCTGACTCGCAGGCAAGCGTCGCATCACATGCCACCGCGCTGAGGGTGCCGGGGAGACAGCCTCTGCCCGCTGTGGCCTGCCCTGGTGCCCTCCGCCCTGCAGCTGCCTCCGCCCTCCCGCTGCTTCCCGTCTACCCGCCCATTCCACCACATTGTCGGCGCTTTCTTCTGATTCCCAATTATTGTTTTTCAAAAGAACCGTATGAATTGCTCTTCATGAGCAGGAATTTCCAGTCTCCAGCGTGGTTGGAACCAAGGAATGGCTTTCCTGGCGACCGCGCGCACTACGGTGGACCGCATCTATGTGTGGAGCAATAGGCAGCCCTGGCTCTTCATCCGCCGGGGACTCTGGGTGCTGACCTTCGGCTGGGCGCTGTGCGTGCTCTATTTGCTGTTTGCGGCGGTCATGCTGGTGTCCATCATTTTTGCGCCATTCTCGTACCAAGCCTTCCGCATGGCGCTGCTGGCCCTGGATGGCGGCATCATCCTGGAGCCCTTCAGCCAGTACATCGTGTTATCGCTGGAGGTGCGCCTGGTGGCGGGGGTGGGGCAATGGCATCCACTGCTGTCGACTTCCGTACAGCAGTAATACTCCGTGTTGTCCCGAGATGCATTTTTTCAAACAACAGCCATACTCTGGGCCCCTTGCTGCAGGCGCCCGCATGGGGCAACCCGGCGCACCCCTACACCATCTGTGCCAACGGGGTGTGGTGCGTGCTGTTTGGTTGGCAGATGGCGCTGGCCCACCTCACGGCCGCCCTGTTCCAGGCGCTGACCGTCATTGGCCTGGGCACGGCACTGACCAACGTGCAGCTAGCGCAGTTTGCCATGTGAGCTGCGCAGCAATGCGGCCATGCTGGTGGACCGATGTGCATCATCACTGCTGTTTGACCTGCATTCCCGCTGCTGCTGCCCTGCCTGCAGATGGCCCTTTGGCCGCTCGTTGCGCCGCCGCCAGCTTCCCACTTCGCTGACGGAGCTGGAGGCCCAGCGGGCCAATGCGTCGATGGAGTCCAGCACAGCCAGGGCGCTGGGCTGGGTGTGAGGCGGGGCTGGTGCTGTTGGGCCGAACGCCGCTGAGTACATTAGACGTTCAGGACGCCGTGCTTTGTCCATTACAGCGATGCATCCACTCATACGGTCATGTACAGCCTGCTTGTGAAGCTGCTGCCCCAGCTGGTGGATGTTGAGGGTCGGCGGCGGTCAGACCCAGCCTGGCGGCAAAGGCGGCGGGCGGGCGTGGCGGCGGGCTCGACTCCAGCGCCAACGCAGCATCCTGGGCCCCACGACCGCATCCTTGCCTCACGCGCTCCCAGAATCTTACCGGGACTTCGTTAGAAGTCCCGGTAAGGGGCCTTCCTGCACTTCCGCTGCCACCTGGCAGGACTCGTTCTACAGCCGTGCAGCAAAATCAGAACGTTGGCAGCGCTTTCTGTTGTTGCACGGGTGTTTGGACGGGAGCGCCTGCAGAATTTGTGAGTCTGCCATCTCTCTGGTTCTAGACTCGGCGTTTAGTGCCACCGGCAGCACGCTCTGAGGCAGGACGCTCAGTGGCTAGCCTTGTAGAGAAGGCATGGCGAAACATCACCCCGACCTGATCATGTGCCGCAAGCAGCCGGGCATCGCCATAGGCCGGCTGTGCGAGAAGTGTAAGCGGCTGCCGCTGGCGCCGCCGCCTGTGCAAGTGCCCAGGGGCCCCCTCCACTGCCGTGCCGCGCCGCCGCTGCCACCTCGTCTTTTCCTCAAAAGCTGCCGCCCCTTCACCCCGCTCCTGCAGGCGACGGCAAGTGCCCCATCTGCGACAGCTATGTGCGGCCAGCAACGCTGGTGCGCGTCTGTGATGAGTGCAACTACGGCTCGTACGCGGGGCGCTGCGTCATCTGCGGCGGCATCGGTGTGTCGGACGCATACTACTGCAAGGAGTGCACGATCTGTGAGAAGGACGTGAGGCCCCGCTGCTGTTGCTGCTGCTGCTGCTGCAGCAGTGCTGATGCTGCGAGTGGCTTGTGCTGCGTGCTGTTAGCCCTGCCCCCGCTGCTGCCTGCTTTGGACATGTTGTTGCTGAACAAACTGGCTGTGCTGGGCAGCCAGTTTGTGCTGGGCAGCCAGCCTGCTGCTGCCGCCCCTGAAGCTACTACTGCCTGCCGCCCCTGCTGCCTGCCCAGCCTGCTGAACTCAGCGCTTGGACTGCCCGCCCGCCCGCCTGCCTGCAGCGTGACGGCTGCCCCAAGATCATCAACCTGGGCAGTGCCAAAACAGACCTGTTTTATGAACGAAAAAAGTGAGGCTGCGCCCTGGAGGCCCGCCCTTTGTGCTGCCGTGAAAACCCCGCTCAGCATGTCTGCGGTGCCAGCTGATTCTAACTGCGGAAGCGATGCCAGGCTCGCCCCTTGCATCTTCCACCACGTTGACCGTTATCGCTGGTGCCCCCCCCCCCCCCAA
>NW_005435050.1:20392-44194 GCF_000147415.1 Chlorella variabilis | reverse complement strand
TGGGGGGGCCCCCCCCCCCCCCCCCCCCCCCNGTGCAGATACGGCTTCAAAAAGAGAGTCTAGCAGAGCGCGGGCGGGTGCTGCACACTGCTCATTCGATACAGATGTAGCCCCCGCTTTCGCTTGTCCCCTTGCTTGCGCTTGATTGTGTCCCAGCTCCCTCTGTGAATCTCCCCCATGCTCTGCTCTCCCGCTTCTCTGACTGCTGTTGTTGCACCAAGACATAATTGTATGTGTGACAAAACAATTCAAGTAACACAAAACTGAGCGCCTTGCCCTCTGCTTTGCCACTAGGTGCAATGGGAGCACTCAGGCAGCCAGCCGTGCCAATGCAGTGAACACCGCGGTGCCCAGCTGCTTTACCCCCACAATCCCTGCCCTAGGGTGGCAGAGCAATGCAACGTTGGGCCGGTCTGCCAATGCCAGCACTATGGCGCCGCCAGCTGCGCTCTTTGCGATGCATGTCAGGCTGAGCTGCGTCGATGCCGGCATCTCGGCTCCAGACAGGCGCAGCAGCGTGGTTCCCGCCAGGAAGAACAGGATTGGGGGCGCCCAGGTCTGCACCCCCTGAATGATCTCCCAGACCAGCTGCATGATTGCCGCAACCTCCTTGCCCAGCTGGGTCATGGCTGCCCGCAATGCGTTTTCCTGCGGCTGCAGCTGGGCCTGCCCTGCCTCCTGCTTCTCTGCCAGTTGACCAACGGCAGGAGCTGGAGAGAACAGGTCCATCACTGTCGCCGCGGCAATTCGCAGCCCCAGCGCTGCGATGGCTGCTGGCGTTTTGCACAAGTGCCGGGCAATGGGCCCCGCCACTGCCAGCACCGTGTTGTGCGCCCATTGGGCGGCAAGTCGGAGTTCACGCCGCATGGCCTCCATTCACGTTATGGAACCACGCACAAAGTGGCAGTAGACGGCTCCTGCATCGCATCGCGTGCAGGAGGCCAATAGTCACTTTCTGGCTGTGCGGCTGGCTGGTGGAGCCAATCGTGGCTTTCGCGTTGTCTACAACGGTCACGACGAATGGAATGCCCGCATAATGGGTTCTTTTCGAGTTCCGCTCTCCATCACGCCTGAAAGCCGATGGGCCGAACACGCACCTGTAACGTTCTGTGGTCAATGCCGCTTTCAGAGACGCCGACCCGCCGATGGTTGGTGTGGAGGCTGGAACCGTGGCGGAGATAACGCGACTCGAGACCCGCCCCCTCCCGTTCCCATTCCACATCGGCACAGCGCGCAACGCTATTCATTGCCAGGAATACAACATTAAAGTGGCAGGGACACAACAGAACTGAAGGCAGGATGTTGAATGACGGAGCAGGATACAGTTCCCCTTCAGTCGCCCAACGCCTGCAGCATGCAGCTCAACAGCACTCGCGCGCCATCGCCTGCACAGCAGGGTATCAACAGGAGAGGTGGGCCACCTTCATTCCCTGAAAATGATGTTGACTTGCGGCAATGGCGCCGCCCTGCCTGTTTTTCACCTGCTGGATGGATGCCGTCAGGCATCAGCCTCAAGTCCACCGTGGCGTTGGCTAGAAGGAAGTCGCCGCCACAGTCTGCACGGATGTATTCGGAAAGCGGCAGATGGGGCATTGGGTGCCGCACAAGCCTCCTGCAGCAAAGCCACATCCAGTAGCACCCACCTTTGAACTTGAGCTCCTCAGAGCCTTGCTGCTGCACAAATGCCTGGAGCTGCTGGTTGGTCGCTGCTACCTTGCCGTTATACTCAGCATGCGGCCAGTCTGTTCGTGTGCGTTGCAGCGGCAGCAGCCCAAACAGGACGATGCTGGCTGAGCAAGGGGAGGTGAGAGGGGCACGGTGCATAGGATCAGAGGCTGGTGTGCTGTGCTAAAAACTCAGTTGCGTGCAATCAGGCGATGCTGCTCCGGGCAAAGAGGGCTCACCTTGTGGTGATTGCTGCTGCAACTCACGCACGCACCGCTGCACCTTGGAAACAATGGCGGCGATGACGCGCTGATCGTCATCCTGCAGATGTTAAGGGAAGAGGGTAAACTTTGCTGGGCAGTGGGCGGTTCATGGACAGCAGCGCCAACAAGCAACCTTGCGAGGCAGCAGCAGCAACGGCAGCAATGCCAGCCAGGGGCGCACTGGGTAGAGAAAGGTGAGGTAAATCATGTCGTTGGTGCCAATCATGGCCGTCACGATTTTGCTGTTGAGGCCTTTGGGACCCTCCCCATTACGAAGCCGCCACAGCAAGTGCATCGTCTGATCCCCAGCAATCCCAAGCACCATGGCCCTGCGCATGGGCGGTGGGGGTACACCAGACACTGCCTGCCGGGTTTGCTCTGCTCACATCTCTGCAAGGAACATGGATAGACCGCCGTCTGCTGCGCAAAGGGGACCAACCCTGCGTCGCCACTCACCGCCGCGTGCCCATCATCTCTCGCCATGCCGCCATGTTGCCGCTATACCCTTCCACAACCGTGCCCGCAACGCTGCCCCTGAAGCTTTCCGAAATAGAGTCCCCATAAAATACGATGTCGAGGACGCCCTGACAGCAGAGAGGGAGGTGCGCATCAGGGGACGAGCGGCGAGAAGCGGTCGAAAGCCAAAATGAATACCCAATGCCAGGGATTTTCTGCTGGCAGATGTCAGGCATCAATACACTCACCCCAGCAGCCTTGGCCGCCGACACTTCACCAGCCAGGGTGTCGTGAAAGGCGGCCCACTGGGGCTCCGCCGCCCGAGACGTCGGCTGCAGCACTTCGGCTGGCGGCTGCTGGGACAGCACCTCCGCCTTGCGCACAACGTACATGCGCATGACGAGGCACAGGAGCACCGTGAACAGGCCGCCTACAGCAAGCAGGCGAGTGTTTGGGGCCTCCATGTTGAACACCACGGAGGCCACCTCCTGCACTCTATGCTGCGTTGGTTGGTTTGTAGACCCAAGCGGGATCAGGAAAACAAAAGCGGGTCCCTGCTGAGCCGTGCTGCCCTCCTGCCCATGTGCATTGCAATTTCGGGTGGCTCCCTGATCATTTGCGTCTTTGTCACTAAAAAGGCAGACATACTGGGCATGCATGATTGATGCATGCCATCAGTAATCGCCTGCGGTCCACCTGGGATCAGGGGGCAGCAGCAATGTGGTGCCCGCTGGCGGTCCAGAGGCATGTTTGAGCCACTATTGCAAACGCAGAGCTGGATTCATTGAATGTGCCAAATACTAAAGTCGAAGCATGTCTTATGTGCAATCAAAACGTGGAGAACCAGCCTCCCTCCCTCAGCATGGCGCCTCCCTACTTGCCGCCGTCGCTCGTCGCCCGCCGGTTCCTGCGGCTCATGATGCGCTCCAGCCAGTCGGTGCACATAACTGCGCCCGACTCTTCTGCAGCATACACAAACCCGTCGAAAAAGCTGTCCATGTCCAGCCGCTCCACCTCCCTAAGCACCTTCTCATCCTCCACCTCCTGGTCGAGGAACAGGCAGGCGTAGGACGCATAGAACTCAGGCCAGGGGGCTGCAGCAGAGGTCACACAGCAGGGCATCGAGGAAGTGAGTTTGGCTTCCACTCGCCGTGGGTGGAGCGGGCGCTGCTGCGCTGCGCTCGGCGCTGGCCATGCGCACACGCTCACCTCGCCCAGCCATCCCGTAGCCATAGCCGGCGCCAGAGGCCTGCACTATGCCGTGCAGGATGGGCAGCGCGGCGCGCTGGATCTGGCAGCGCTCCGCCTCGCTGGCGCCTCGGTTCACAAGGCAGCTGCACAGCGTGGCGTGTGCGCTGAGCAGGGCAAAGAACAGCGGCAGGGGCATAGGCAGCTCCGGCTCCGTGCAGCAGATGAGTTCAGGAGCCGTGAACATGCACAGGTTTCTGTTCAGAGCAAGCGGCAGCTTGGTGGCGGCCAGCTCCAGCGCCAGGCGGTGCATCTCCTCGTCCTTGCCGCAGGCTGCAGCGAAGCTGGGCTGGTCGTCGCGCGGGATGGCAGCAACCAGGTTGGCGCGCCGCAGCAAATCGGCATCCGTCAAACTGCAAAGTGGCGGCGGACATTGAGCAGCGGACATCTGTGTGTGGTCATGCATGCTGCGCAGCAAGGCTTCCCTACTCTTCTGCTGGTTCAACAGCAGGAGTCGCACCTGGCACGCGGCACGCTCAAATCGATGGCAGCATCCACAGCAATTTCCAGGTCCTGAAGGGTGGAGAGGTGGGGATCGCCGGGCATGATGCGGCGGGCGGGCGGGCAGGCGGGCGGGTCGGGGAGCTGGCTGGACACTCTTCTGCTGGGCGGCTCCGAGAAACGCTGTTCACTCGGCGATACTTGATGGGTTTTAGCCGTCGTGTTTTGGGTTTCACGCGGAGAAACAGCAGCCAGCGGAGCAGCAGCAGCTCTCTTGCAGTGCCCAGATGCTGGGAGACGAGCTTCGAAAGGCGGGGTGGGTACAAACTCTGCTAAGTCGCAGCACAAAGCATGCGTTGCGCAACTCGGTTCCTGCTGCTGCTGCAACCCGCCACCCGCCACGTCAGCGCCGGAGCGTCGGCCGGCGATCCTCAATTGGAGCATTGTTGTTACAGAGGTCTGAATTAGATTGAAGAAAAATCTCAGCATGATGGCATCACTTCCCTATCGCCTCCAGCATGCATTTCAGCAACACGTCGGCGCCACCCCCTGCAGGGCAGCAAGCAGGAGCTCAGCTTTCGGGGCCCGTGGGCAGCCAGGCTCAAATCCCTGGCGGCATGCCATGCAGCGCAAAGCAGCGCCGCCTGCGCAGCACGCTGTCTGCCCACCTGCTGGGTGCACGCCGTCTGGCATGAGCTCCTGCTTTATAGCGCCGCTTTTATCTACAAAGTCGCCGCCACAATCTGCAGCACATGCATGCGTGCCATGGCACGACGGCAGGCAGAAAGGCGGGCTCAACGAGGCGAGCCCACCCACCCCCATAAAGTCCAGGCAGTATCCTCAGCCACTGTGTGAGGGCCATGGGGAGGGTCACAGACCTTTGAATTTGAGCTTCGCGGAGGCCTCCCCCGCTGCAAAAGCTGCAATTGCTCTGTTGGCTGCCTCCACCTTGGAATCGAACAGCCGCTGCGGGGCATGCAGCATCATGGGCTGGAGCGGCAGCAGCCCAAACACGATGACGGTGGCTGCAGCAGGGCCGAGGCATCAGGCGCCTGCAAGTCTGTGAGTATGCCAATGGCCTCCCATGACATTATGCACTGTGCTGTGCCTGGCTCCTGCCCGCCCAGCCTGAGGACCAGGCAGCCATCGGCAGGCCAGTCGTGCACCTTGGGGCGCCTGCTGCTGCACCTCCCGCACGCTCTGCTGTACCCCACGCGAGATGGTGGCAGCAATGCGCTCGTCATCATCCTGAAAGAAGAACAAGAAGAAGAAGGGAGTAGGCACCAAATCGCAAATCGAACTGCCATCAGTGCCATAAGCAAAAGCACGGAAGGAGAAGGAGGGAGCAGGAACCAAATCGTGCATTGCGACCAAAGACAGCACAGCAACAATAAGGGCACACGGGGAACTCTTGCCTGGAGCAGGGATGTGAGGTGCGCCAGGTCGTTGGTTCCAATCATGACGGTGACAACCTGGGGGTCGAGGCCTTTGGGGCCCTCACCATTCTGTAGCCGCCACAGCAAGTGCACAATCTGGTCGCCGCTGATGGCTAGCACCAGCGCCCTGCACGTCAGGGGCGGGCACTCACGACAGCTTGTCGTGCATGCCCCTGGCGCCTGCTCCGCTGAGCCTGTCATGCTGCTCGCCGCTGCCACCGCTCCACTCACTTTTTGGGGCCCATGAACGTGTTGTAGGCTGCCTTGTTCTGGTGATACCTGTCGGGGAAATCCATGCCCATGCTGGTCCCCCGGAACGCTTCCATTATGGAATCGCCATAAATCACCAGGCCCGTACCCTGCAGCCCAGGCAGGTGATGGGGATGAGGCGAGCGTGTGGTGGGCAGTGCAGAGGAGCAGAGGAGTGGTTGCCGCAGCCTCGGCGGACACAAAGCGCATGTCAACATGGGCACTGGCGCGCAGATACAGGGTGTATAGAAGCAGCTTGACCCTCACCCTTGCCTCCCTTGCTGCCATTGCTTCCTGAGTCAGCCTTTCGTGGAGTTCCATCCAGCCCGGCAAGCCGGAGCGGGCGGCGGGCTGCTGTGCGGCGAGCACCTCGACATTCAGCGCCGACTGCTGCACTAACGCCCCTTGTGCTCCCAACTGCGGCCAAGTGCAGCCTAGGAGCTGCGCCAGGAGGGCAAACCGGGCCGCGAATGGAACCCCCATGCGCTACGCTTGCAGGGCCACTTTGAGCAAACGGGCAGCTGATATGTGACGTGCGAGCCTCCCCGTGCGGTTTCGTCGAAACATTTCGAGCCGGTGCTATGCCTGCTGTGGCGGGCACAGTGGGCATACTGCTCTGGCAGAGTAGGCGGGATTTGTGCCCTGCTGTTTTGAGGCTGGTTTGCTGGGCCTATGCTTATGCTGAGAAGCATTCAAGCCATCCCTCGGTTACATTTCACCCTCTGCCAAGATGCACCGCAGAGGACCCGCCGCCCTGCGGCAGATGCGACCCGGCGCCGCCTCAGCTTTGCAGGCATGAGCTTGCAGGTACTTGTGCCATCGGGATTCGACCTGTCAATCCACAGCAGTCTTCTAGGCTCGGTTTACATCGAGATGTCGGACGAGGAGCTCGTTGCCAAAGCCTTGAGCCTGCTCGAGTATGCCACCCGCCCGCACGACCGCGAGGGCAACGTGGAGCCCGAGTACATTCTGCACCCTAAATTGCTGAGGAAGGCGCAGGTGATGGCGCTGCCAGCCGCTGCACGGCCCGGCCGCCGCCGCCGCTGCAGCCCTTCCAACACAACCGCGCGTGCTCTGCTCTGCCTGCAGGCACTCCAGTTTGTCTTTACCACCAAAACCGGGCTGGTGGTTGGCGTTTCCAAGGGCAGCGGCTTCACCATCACCCGCCTGCGCACCTTTCAGGACGGCACCGCGAGTTGGAGCGCCCCTTGCTTCCTCACCGCCGGCTCCATCTCGCTGGGAGCCACCATCGGTGCGATGGGACACCATCCTGCTTGGACAGCACAGCAACCATGGCACGCCAAATGCTCCTGGGAGAACCTGCCGGCGCCGCTGACGCCGCTGCTCTCACCAGCGTGCACGTGTGGTGCTGCTCGGCTCACGCTGGCGTCTCCTTCGTGCTGGTGCAGGCAAGCACGAGGCCTCCTCCCTGTCCCTCGTGCTGAGCGACAAAGCCGCCGAGCTGCTGAAGACGCGCGGCTCCACCAGCGCGGCGGTGGCCGCTGACGCCAACCTGACACTGTCAGAGGTGCTGGCATGCGCACTGCTGCCGCAGTGTTTGCTGCGCCTGGTTTTCACAAGCACAGGCAGCGGGTGGGGAGCAGATAGCAGGCGCATCCCGCTGCTGCTCTGCTGCCTGTGGTGCCGCGATTGTAGCACTGAGGTGGTGTTGGCCGCGCCTGGCCTGCAGAACTGGCATTCCGGCGGGGTCAGCTTTGACTCGCTGACTCTGGAGGATGTTGTGTCGATTGGCCTGGCGGATGGGCTGCTGGTGGACCTCTCCGCGGCAGGTAGGCGGCGCACGGGCAGCTGGATTCGAAGTTGCTGCTGCAGGCGGTGCTGCTGGCCAAGCATGGGTCTGCTTGGGCCTTTTGCAAGCTACCACAGGCTATCATGTTGGTGCCTGCCGATGCGCGCACATGATGCAGTTGGCTCCCTCAAGGTGTCCACGGAACACAACCAGGCCGCGTACGGGCAGGGCGTGGAGACAGCCGACATCCTGGGTGCCGGCACGAAGCCCGTTTCTGCGCCGCCCGCCTTTGGCGAGCTGTATGACAAGCTCAACGAGGTGTGCTTCCACTGGCAGGCTGGTTTGACGCGGGGCGCCATAAATGCAGTGTCACATGCCCCTACCTAGCGGCCCGCTGCGAGATTGGCCATGGATGCACGCCTCTCTCAGAACCTCTCTCAGAGCCCCCGTTGCTTCATTTTCCGTGCAGATCATCACGGCAGGCAAGTGAAAGAGTGTTACACAAGCATGTGCTCAGAGAGTGCTGCGTGCAGAGTGTCGCACGAGTTGAAGCGCGGGCAATCAGCACCGATGAGGGTATGTGGAAGTCTACTGTATACAGTTTCACCTAAATTCCTGGTTCACTGATCCTGACACTTGTAAACATCACCAAATGCCTCACTCTGTCAGGCGCCGACCACCGCCTGCTGCGCCCGCTGCCGCCCGCTGGACCTCATAGGATTGAGGCTTAGCCGTGCTGCCTGCGCTCCTACTCATCCATCAGAATGGCGGGACGAAGGCAGACTGCAATCGCCCTGGGCTCGAACCTGGTGGGGACTCGCCGCTCAGCTCGTGGGCCGCAGCATCGCAGTGCCCTGCGCCGCCAGCCACACATGCTGAATGTGCAGGATGCGCTGATGCGCCTGATGGATCCGCCGCCACTGCAGGGCGACCGCCTCGGCAACCTGCTGGCGGCGGTGCGGGCGCTGGCAGACGACGGAATACAGGTGCGTGGCTCTCATGCCATAAATGGAGCCCGTGTCCCGTTTGCTTGGTTTGGGTGCAGGCAGGACAGGAATAGGCAGGTTATGGTCGGGGTCCGTTAAGCTGCTTGACCCTCCCTGGACCGGGAGCCAACATGTGCGGCCGCCCGTTCACGCCCACAACGCCAGCCCTCTGCAGGTGTGCCGCTTGTCGCGGCTGTACGAGTCCGCCCCCGCCTATGTCACCGACCAGCCGCCTTTCCTCAACGCCGCGGCGATGGTGGAGACGGTGCTGCCGCCGCTGGAGCTGCTGCGCCGCCTGAAGGCCATTGAGGTGGGTGGGTGGGTGTGGGGTGGTGGGGAGCGCCGGCAGCTTGGGGGCAGCCTGTGTTCGCGCTGGTTCCGGTGTTCGCGCTCAGATGATGTCTGCCAGCGCTCAGATGCAGGTGAGTGCCTATGAGAGGCTGCCTGTCGTGCCTCTTTTGCGGAGCTCCTGCACTCGAGCCGTGCCCGTCGTCGCGTGCCGCCCCTGCAGGCACGGCTGGGGCGCGACCTTGGCCCCTCCGCCCGCCGCTGGGGCCCCCGCCCCATCGATCTCGACATTGTGTTCTTTGAAGATCAGACGGTGGCAGAGGGGGAGGCGCTGGTGGTGCCCCACCCGCGATGGCAGGAACGGGACTTTGTGAAAGCACCGCTGGCAGACCTGTGCGGCGCCGGCGGCGGTGGTGCGGGGAGCGCTGCCCTGCCTGCAGCAGCGGCGCGGCAGGCAGGCCGTGCGCCTACGGGCGGCGAGAGCAGCGAGGGGGCAGAGGGGAGCGCTGGCGGCGGCGAGGGCGGCCTCCAGCGCCAGCTGCGGCTGGCCTCCGGCTTGTGGCAGGCTGCGGGCGGCGAGCGGCAGCTGGGCACACCCGACCTGGAGTGTGTGCTGCCCATGGGCCGCCTGGGGCTCTGGCCCTGGCAGCGACGCACGCAGGTGGGCCGGCAGCGCGGTCTGCTCCCTGCGCTGAGTGGCGGGCAGAGGCGGCGACTGCCATCCGTCACCCGGCTGCCTGACGGTTCGCTGGGGCCTCCCAGAAGGCTTGCCCTCCACCTCCACCTCTCCATCCCTCTCCCCTTCCTCCCAACACACACACACACACACACGCACACTCTCTCTCTCTGGCTGCAGGTCATGGGCATCCTCAACGTCACCCCAGACAGCTTCAGCGACGGCGGGCGGCACGCCAGCCTGGGCGCCGCGGTGGCGCACGCCAAGGCGCTGGCAGCCGCCGGCGCAGACATCATCGACGTCGGCGGCCAGTCCACGCGCCCCGGCTCCGGTGCGGCGCAGCACCCTTGCTGTGCCGGCCGGCCGTGGGCTGCTGCCGGTGCTGCTGGGCAGGCGGCCAGCTGGGCTGGGGCTCGTACTTGTCGCCGTTTGTGGCCCCGGTGCCCTGAGGCCCCTCCCCACCTGCTGGCCGCCCCTGCAAGCCACCTCCTGCAGACCTGCTGTCGGCGGAGCAGGAGGCGGCGCGGGTGGTGCCGGTGATAGAGGCGCTGGCGCGGGAGGAGGCCATCGCCGCGCTGCCGCTGTCTGTGGACACCTTCCACGCTGACGTGGCGGCGGCGGCGGTGGCTGCGGGCGCCACCATGGTCAACGATGTGTCTGGGGGAGGCATGGACCCGGGCATGCACCGCCAGGTGGGGTGGGCGGGGTGAGGTGGGAGGCGGGCTGGGGGTGGCCCATCCCGGGGCTGGGACCGCGCTGGTGGGGCTCCGGGAGACTGCTGCCTTGCTGCTCGGTGCTTGCCGCTCACCCCAGCACCTGTAATGTGGCTATGCCACATTCAAAGTGCCTGTTCTGCCCCTGCCCAGCAGGTGGCGCAGCTGGGCGTGCCGTACGTGGTCATGCACATGCGAGGGACGCCGCAGGACATGCAGCAGGCGCGGCACACGGCGTACGCCGACGTGGTGGCAGAGGTGGCGGCTGAGCTTGCGGCCACCGCACAGGCTGCCATTGCTGCGGGCGTGGAGCCCTGGCGGCTCGTGCTGGACCCGGGGCTGGGCTTTGCCAAGACCGCAGACGGCAGCCTGCAGCTGCTGGCGCGGCTGGGCGAGCTGCGGCGCGCGCTGCCGCCGCCGCTGGCGGCGCTGCCGCTGCTGGCGGGGCCCTCGCGCAAGGGCTTCCTGGGGCGCCTGACGGGGCGGGAGCGGGCAGAGGATAGGGACTATGCCACGGCAGCGGCTGCCGCGCTGTGCGTGGCGGGCGGTGCCAACATCATCCGCGCCCACAACGTGGCGGCGGTGCGGGATGCTGTGCGGGTGGCGGATGGAGTGGCCAGGTTTGCGCTGTGACTGGGCCCACACATTGAGTGGCACACCATGTACACAGTGTAAGCAAGCAGCGTGCCTGGGATTGACTGGGATTTACAAGCTAACAATGGGAAAGCCGGTGCTCCTACCTAGAGATGCTACAAGGCTACAAGTCTCGTCAGCGAGGGCCCTTGGATGGCAGCAGCTTGAGGCGCTGCATCAGCGCATCTATCGACATGCCGCCGCTGTCTGCTGTGCCTGCTTGACCGCCACCGCCAGCCGCAAAGCTGCCGCGTCCCACCGTCTCTGCAAAAAACAAAACCCATGGATTCAGGGCAAACTTGGTGACTGGTCAAGCCACCGCAGCTCTGCTGGATGCAGCATGCCAGGGGGATGGCTGCGCGAGCTCCAGCAGATGATGACTGTGGAGCAACTGTTCCCACCTGGGGAGGCCATCAGGGAGCGTGGCGGGGTGAGCATGGTTGAGGCTGGGGACAGCCCCTCCTGCTGCTCTCTGCAGGTGCGCCCCACCGCTGCTGTGTGAGAGGGCAGCAGGGAGTGGCTGGTGGGCGTGTCCAGGCACCTGGGCGGGCTGAGCAGGCCTGTGCTTGGCCCCTCTGCGGCCCTCCCTGCCGGCACCGGCATCTGCGAGCTGCTGGCCAGGCGATGCGGCTGCTGGCGGGCGGCCGGCGAGCTGGTGGTGTGCAGAGCTGCGCTGCGCCGCCGACCCATGCTGCCCCCGCTGCCGCCACTCAGGCGTGGGCTGGCGGGGCGGCTGGCTGGCACTGGCGTGGCTGCCGGGGAGGTGCTGCGGGCGGCGGCCAGCATCCACTGGCCATTGAGATGCTGCCCTTGCATCACATCAGCTGCCAGCAGCGGCTCCTGCTGCTGGTCCTGGGACGGTGCTGGTGAGGCAAAAGGTGACGGCGCCAGAGCACCCCCTTTGCTCTTCAAGCAGGATGCTAGCAAGGCATCGCCGGGGCTGAAGGCCCGGCTGTTCTGCGCTGGCCCCCTTGCCCACTGTCGCTGCTGCTGGGTGGGCTGCAGCACCGGCGAGGATGCGGGGCTGCTGCCCTGCCACGGGCTGCCGCTGCCGCCGCCGAAAAGCTTGCTGACGGGAGTTGCAGCGCCGCTGCTGCCGCCATCGCTGCTGCCGCCTGGCATTCTAATGGGACTGCTCCCTAGGGAACCAATCGGCTGCGGAGGCAAAGGCAGGGGGCTGTCCTCTGCCAGACGCTTGGGGGGTGTGAGCGTGACTGTGATGCTCGATGTTCGCCGCCTGCTGCTGCCTGCACTTGGGGAGCTTGCGGCGCCTGCTGACGCCGCAGCAGCCAGAGCAGCCTGCCGCCATGGCACTGCTGGGCTGCCAACGTCCTGGCTAGTGCTGCCGACAAGCTGCCGAAAGGCGGCGGGACTGCTGGTGGCTGGGCTGAGGGCGCCGCCATGCAGAGGCGATAGCGGAGAATGCGGCGGTGATGTGGCAGGTAGCGGCGGCAATGAACAGCTGCTGGCGGCATGCGGCTGACGAGAGCAGCCCTGGCTCTGCCCCTGCTGCTCCAAGTGCTGGCGGCGGGGCGGCATGAAGCTAGCGGCCGCGGACAGCATGGGCGAGCCTGCCAGCAGCTGTGGCCTGCTGCCGCCAGCGTGCATTCTACCTGCCCCGTCGGCGCTGCTGCCATTGCTGTGCTGCCCATGGCCTCCCATGATTGAGGCAGAGGCACAGCTCTCTGCCATGCAGGGGGACCCCTGCTGCTGCTCGTGCTGCCGGCTGTGGGGCCAGGTATCCTGCGGCGATGGCAAGCCAGCCGCGACTGCCGCCGGCAACTCATCCAGCCCCTCAGACAGCAGCGGCAAGGCAGCCAGGCCGCTGCTGTTGCTGAGCATGTCTGCGAGGCTGGGGCTGCTGATGCGCTGGCCCGGCGGTTGCCTAGCCCCTGGCCCCGCCTTGCTTGTGGAGCTGCCTGCCGCAGCTGTGCTACCGGCGAGCACCAGCGGCGATGCCGGTTCTGCTGAAAGAGCTCGATACGCATCTGTTTGGTCGCAAGGTGACGGCGCCAGGGTGCCGCCATCGTGCTGGCTTCTGGTGCCGCCGCATTCCTCCTCTGCCAGCTGCCACATGGCACGCCGCAGCGCCTGCACCTCCCGCGGCTCCGGCGTCGCCCAGCCGCAGCTGTCCGATGCAGTGTCAGGAGCCGCCACAGCTGCCGCTGCCTGAGCAGCCTGAAGACCCTCTAAGACCGGGTTGCAGGGCGGCTGGCTGGGAGGCAGCAGCCGCAGCAGGGCTGGCCGGCTGCTGCCGCCTCCGCAGGCACCAGCTGGCGCCCGCTGCTCGCTCCGGATCTGCGCTGCTGCCAGCTCCTGCCACACACTCAGCATGAGGCTCTCTGCACGCAGACAGGGTCGGCGAATCAGAGCCACAGCACGCATTCCAACCCAGGCTCAGCCGCACAAAGAGGCCAGCGTTCGCTCACCTCTATACACGGCCGCCTCAGCGAGCGTGGCCTGCACTTCAGGGGCGCCTGGCGGTGCACCGCTGGACACCGCCGCTTGGAGTGCGGCGCCCGCAGCGTGCAGGCGCTGAGTCAGCACGCCGTGCACGGTGATGACGTCGGCATCTGCAGCCAGCCCTTCTGCCGCAAAGTTGCTCGCCTCCTGCGCCGGGTTGCTGAGCCGGCGAGCTGCCACTGCGGGGGATGCCGCTGCGCCCTCGCCCGTGGCGACTCCAGCCTTGCCCGCGGCCAGCAGGTCTGCCCAGCTGTCGGGCCGCACCGCCTCGGGCTGGACTGTGAGGGGCGGCCCATGCGACAGCAGCTCCAGCACCAGCTCGCCGCGCCGGGCGGCGGCCTGCAGGCCAGGTGGGCAAGGCGAGGGTGAGAGAGGCCAAGGCATGCCCCCATGAGGTGGCCGGAAGCAAGCATGACTGGATGACAAACCAGGACGCCACGGAACTCGCCTGCGCCCAGTGACCTCACCCACCTGGGAGGCCGAGAAGAGCGGCGGCACGTGTGGCGCCAGCTGGGCTGCCGCCGCCCCCGAAGCCGCGTGCCCCGCCGCCAGCTGTCCCGCCGCCTGCGCCTGCAGCTGCTTCAGGCGCTGCATGGCGGCAACCACCTCGTCCATTCGCGCCTGCAGCTCCCGCTGTGCAGCGGCCGCCGCCTGCCGTGCGCCGCGCGGCAGGCGGCCCACCACTGCCGCAGCGTGCGGCTGCACCAGCTCCACACCGGGCAGCCCTGCCTGCGGCCCCTCGCCCAGCTCTCGGCCCAGCGCCACAGTGCTGCAGGAGGAGGGGGTCGTAGCAGGAGCAGGGGGGTCACAATCAAGACCAGCCTTGGCTGCAGCCGTTTCCAGCTGGCATGCATGCAGACATTCCCTGCCACCAACCAACAAAAAGCTGTTTCAGCTGCTGCCGGCACCACCGTTGCACACCTGAGATCCAGCAGCATGAGCACCGTGCGGTGGCTGTTGCTGCCCTGGTAGGCGGTCACAAAGTACTTGACTGTGTCGGGGAGCACCAGCCCCGCCTCACCCAGCTCCCGAATCCAGCCCTGCATGACCGCCTTAAACTCCCGGCCCTGCCCAGGCTCCAGCACAGGATACACATGTTGCAGCTCCTGCAATTCAAAAGGAGGAATTTTGCATCGTTGATCGGAGCAACCACGGGTTGGAGAGGCATGCAGCCCCTGGACAGGGGAGAAGGGCAGCCACGTGGGTGCGGTGGTGGTGGCCGCGTACCTTTTTGGTGCGTGCCGCGCCGCGGATGCGGTGGTGTAGCAGGTGCAGCACCGCTTGCAGTCCCTTGAGGTTGGGCCGCGCAAACATGGCGGGGCTGAGGGGCTCCTTGCACAGCCCTCCACGGTTCAGGTAGACCAGCGCGCCGTACAGGGTGGTGGCGGTGGAGGCGGCGATGGCCTCGTGCTGCAGCCGGCGGTGCTGGAGCTGGCGCTCCATGGCGGCTGGCCTCGAGAACTATCACGCGTGCCACTGGGACGAGTCAGTCGCTACAGAGCCGCCATCACAAGGGACAAACAAGCAAAGCGCCTGTTTTCCGCCAGCCGCAGCCAGCGCTGATCAGGAGGCCGACATTTTGAATTGGAGCCGGCTGGGAGCATCCTGGTGCGCGCCTGACGAGGGCCAGCAGTACACATGAGGTGGAGGGAGCAAGTCAGCTCCCGACAGGCAGGCCCTGTTCCGCTTGTCCGCGGGTCCCTTGGACGGCGTGCGTTCGCAATGCAGGGAGCGGCATGAGCAACAGCAAGGAAAACTCGAGCCGACGGGTGAGCGTGGGCGGACTTGGCTTCGCGGTGCACAGAATGCGCTCTCCCCAGCCTGCCTCGTTGTGCACCTTCGCTGGCTCCACGCAGGGCTATGCCGCCGCGCTGCAGCGCAAGCAGCAGGTGTCGACTAACAACGACGACGCCCACTTGCCACGGGTGGCGGCACTGGGCTCCCTGCGTGCCAGCCAGTCGCGCAGCGCATTCAGGAAGAGCGGGTGCGTTGCCAGTCATGATGGGGTCACCGCAGACTGCAGGGCTTTTCCCAAGCTGCATCTCTGAGCAGTGCAACGCCCGGGGCGGTCTGATGTGCCGCATTGCCGCCCGCTTTCTCACCCCCCGCACTCTCCGCCACCCTGATGGGCTGGCCTGCTGCAGGGTGTTTGATCGGCCACTCAGCAGCCTGAAGAATGTGTCATTGTCAGGAAGCAGGTGAGGGACGATGCCTATGTGGTGCATGTGCAGTGAGGCCCTCCTCGGCATCTTTCCTGCATAGCAGCAAGAGGATTGCATGTACGACTATGTGTGAATCGAACACGCACGCATTGATGTGCAGGGCTCCCAGCCCTTCGGTGCACCGCGTGGGCTGCAAGCCTGCCACCCACAGCACTCGGAGGCTGGTGCCTCTGCTGGACGCCCATGCCGCCGGCACGGCATCTGCCGCCAGCGCAGCACGGCCTGCGCCTATTCCCGCTGCCACACCCACGTGCAGGTGAGCTGTGAGGTTTTCTCTTGCGCATGAGGTGCAGGGCTTGCTGCATGCCTGCCCTATGCCGAGCTCTGTCTCCGCTTTGCTGCTGCTTTGTTTGTCGCCGCAGCGTGCTGAGCAGCGTCATTGGCGACCCGGAGCTCGACAGCGAGGAGCAGGCGCTGCAGGCGGAGCTGGCGACATACGATCAGCGCCTGGAGCAGCTACATGAGGAGCACTCTCAGCGGCGGGCGGCCACGCCCACCCTGGGAGCGCCGCCCAGCACTCCCGGGATGTCAGGAGTCGTCTCGCAGCAGCCCGCCGCGGGCCCGGCTGCTGAGCAGGCGGCGACGCCCCAGCACCCGCCGCCGCAGGAGCAGCAGGAGGAGCACCAGGTGTTGCAGCAGGACAGGCTGCTGGAGCAGGAGCGGGAAGAGACGCAGCTGCCGGATCCTGCCGCGCCTACCATCCCGCCATCTGAGCTGTCCATTGTGCGCTGCGTCACCACCGCCACGGGCACCGGCTGCAAGGATGTCATTGCGCCGCACAGCTCAGCGGCGCCGTCAGCAGGAGCCTGCTGGACCTCGCGCGGCCACCGTGTGCTGCTCCTGGAGTCGTCTTGCATCCTGCAGTTGTGGGGCCGCCACACGTAAGTGGCTGGGCACAGCTTGGCATGAATGACAGGGCGCGGTATGCCTGGCCGTGAGTGCCACACTTTCACAGAGCGGCTACTTCTTGCTCCTGTGATATTTCTGCCATGTCAACTGGCTTATAGCTAGTTTCATTCATGGCCATGCTGCCTCACGAATGCTGCCGCTTCATCCCCTCCTGCCTCGCTTGGCTTTCTTGCAGCTCGGACATCACGCTGCGCATCACCTTTGCAGAGCCCGCCTCGGTGCCGCGCATCGTGCGCCTCGAGCACGCGCCCACCGCCACCGCCGCGTTTGAGCGGCTGGGAGACATCCACCTGCAGCCCAAGAGCTTGCACCAGCTGCGCCACCTGTTCAGGCTGGGCAGGGGGCTGGAGGTGCAGCGCTTCCTGCGCATCACACTGCTTGGGCACATGGCAGAGGACAACTCAGGTGCGACGCTTGCACTTGGTGCTGTGGAGGCCTGGGGCTGTCTGCTTTGCCCGGCTGCATGCTGGTGACAACTTTGCGTGCCAGCGCTAGCAGCGAGGTGGCTGCCTTGTGTGCTTGGGGCGGAGGATGCTTGACGCCTGCCTCCCACCGCAGGTGCCCACCGGGTGTCACACATGCTGCTGACCAGCAGGCAGGGGCCGCAGCGGGCGCATTCCGCACAGTCTGGCGCCCGGACAGCCAGCGCTGCGTCGGTGCCGGCATCAGTTGAGCCAACCGTGCACAGCAGGGTGCAAGACGAGGCACCTGCCGACAGTGCCACCAGCGCGCCCACCGCGCCGGAAGCAGCACAGGAAGCAGCGCAGGAGCACTCTGCAGTTGCTGGCGGCAGCGAGCCGAGGGTGCCGCTGCTGCGGCTTGCAGCCATGCTTGGCGGCGCCTCTGCAGCAGCAGATCAGGCAGCGCCTGGGCCTTCAGAGGCAGAGGCTCAGCCGGCGGACGCCAGCACTCGTGCATCTCAGCAGGCCTCATTGGTGCCCATTGCGACTGCTTCGTCTGGAGACTCGCCAACCCAGTATGGCACCAGCGAGGCAGGCCCTGACATGCCTTCTGTGGCATCGAGTGAGCAGCAGAAGCAGCAGCCCACGCCGCCCCAGTCGATCGATGGCCTGGACAACTCGCAGGTGAGCTTGGAGCTGCTGGGAGCCCAGGGTTGGGGCGCTCTGCCTTTTGCTGTCGATCTGCGACTTGCACCGTGGTTCCTGGTGGCACACCGCGGTGCCATGCTGCCTGCCTTGCTCCCACACAGGCCCGGGACATGGTATGGGGCCTGCTGGAGGGAGTGGAGGCTGGGGTGGACTTCCAGCAGCTGCAGGCGGAGTTTGCAGGCACCGGGGAGCAGGTGGGCATGGGGCAATGGTGGATGCAGCCAGGGGCGGGCAGATGCAGCCAGGGGCAGCCAGGGGCGGGCAGGGGGGCCGGCACCAGCTGTGTTGAGCAAGTCTTGTTGCCTGCCGTTGCAGAGCTCGCCCCGCGCCTCCAGCGGCGGCGGCGCCTCTGTGCCCATGATGCTGCTGCCCATGCAGCGCTGCCAGGAGGTCGGCGCTCTCCTTGCCGACCTCGACCTTACCACGCGGCAGGTGGGCACAGGCGATGCGGTCGGCGCACTCTTGTGCACGTGCTTTGATTCAAGCTGCGCCTCTGAGCTTGAGCCCCTCTGCTCCGGCCATGTGTCTCTGCAGGCCCAGGAGGCCGTGCTGAGGCTGCTGGACAGGGAGGCCTATCCTGGTGCACCAGACCTGACAGAGGAGCAAGTGAAGCGGCTGTTGGCGTGCCTGCCAAGGTGCAGAGCTGCAGGCAGGGTGCTTTGCACTGCTGTTGTGAGCGGCCATGGTTGCTGATGGCCTGTGGCGCTGCCTCTCTGTTGTATCCCCTCGATGCAGCGCTGAGGAGAAGCAGCTGCTGCGCGGCTATGGTGGCCAGCCAGAGGGGCTGGGCAGTGCTGAGCAGTTCATGCTGGAGGTGGGTGGGCAGGACTTGGTCAAGTTTTGCCCAGCTCTCGGCCAGCATGCTGCATCAAATGAGGGCAGGGCATCCTGCATCATTTCAGTGCTGCACACATGTTTGCCCTTCTTCTCCCTGCTGCACCTGCCACAGATGATGCAGCTGCCTGGCCTGGAGCAGGGGCTGGAGGCCCTGCCCTTCAGCTCTGGGTTTGCGGCTCGCGCCGAGGCGGTGGAGGCGGCCGCCTCGTTGCTGTCCCGCGCCTGCCAGGAGGTTCGGCACAGCGACATGCTGCGCACGCTACTCAAGGTGGCGATGCTCGCAGGTGAGCAGGCGGCGGCGCTTTTGGGTGGACGGCACGCCATGGTGCATTCATGGAAAGGCAGCCTGCGACAGTAGAGTAAGCTGCTGAGGAAGGCTGCGCATTTAAGCCACTCTTGTTGTGAGGAGGGAGCCTGGATCCTTGCCCCCCCCACACACACACCGCAGGCAACTTTTTGAGCGCCGGCAACCACAACGGCGCCGCCGCCGGCTTCCAGATAGATGCCCTGCTCAAGCTCAAGGAAGTGAAGTCCACTCGGGCCCGCAGCCGCACCCTGCTGCACTTTGTGGCGCGCGAGGTGTCTCGGCAGCACCCCGCCGGCGCCTGTCTCGGCGCGGCGCTGCCCAGCGCACAGGCTGCGTCGAGGCTGGACTGGCAGCAGGCGCGGGCGGAGGTGGTGGAGCTAGCGGCAGGGGTCAGGCGTGTGGAGGGCCTGATTGCCGTGGCGCAGGAGGGCGCTGGGGCGGGCGGCGCCGACCCGGGTGCCTGCCTGGCGCACATGACATTCTTCAGGGCAGAGGCGCTGGATCGCCTCGGCGCGGCACAAGCGGCAGTGGAGGAGGCAGACAGCGCTTTCAGGCGAGTGGATCGCCTGTCGCTTCATGAGTCAGCCTGCGTCGAGCTTGCCATCAGCTTGTTACTGGTGCAGTCAATTCAAATGCCTCAGGATGTGTCTCTGCCTCTGCGTTCATCGTGTGCTGCAGGCAGCTGGGCAGCCTCATCAATGGGCAGCGCAGCACCCTGGCAGATCCGGCTGCCTTCTTTGGCGTGCTGCATGCCTTTGGTGCTGAGCTGGATGGCGCCCATGAGGAGAACCGGGCTGCTGACGCCGACAAGTCTGCGGAGCGCAAAGTGCGCAGGAGTGTCTGCCCGCCTTCTCTCACACTCGTGCAGGCCCTTGATTCTTGCAAGGGCTCACTCTTCCACTGAAGCTTTCGCACCTTGCTGGCTGCTGCAGGAGCGCAAGGGAAGGCAGCATCAGCGCCCAGGCGAGGCGCTCTCCGGCTTGACCAGCGCAGGCAGCCCAGCAACCAGCGTCGTCAGCGTGGAGTCGCTGCGGCGGCGGAATGCCAGCACCCAAGAGGAGAACAGCAGCCCGCAGGAGCCCAGCATGGCACCAGCTGAAAAGGGCAGCGGCACTCCGCTCCAGCGCAGGCAGCACTCGCCATCGCCGTGCCTGTCCAAGGCAGCAATTGCGGACATCGGCGGCAGCCGGAGAGTTTTGGAGGCAGGCAGCGGCATCACAGGCGACAGCCAGGCAGGAGTTGGCGAGAGTCAGCCGCAGGGCGAAGGCAACAGGCTGTCCACTCCCGTCGCCAGCCTGCTGGCAGAGTCTGCTCGCCTCATCAAGTCGGTTGAGGGAGGCTTTGGCAGCGATGCGGCAGGCAGTGGTGGCTCTGGCGAGCGGGATGCTGCGGCAACTCCCGAGGCACGTGGTGGGCAGGGCGCAGAGGCGGACGCAGCTTACTCGACTCCGCGGGGAGCGGCACCGCTGCACTGGCAGGGCCAGCACCAGGAGGCCGCTGCGGCTGGGTTGCAGCTCCAGCAGGCGCGCTACGGTGGGGCAGCCAGCTCGGAGCAGGAGGTGCCTGCTGCTGTCCCAGCACCAGGCGAGACTGGCTCGCTGTCAGCCCGTGCCTCCCAGCCCCTGGGTCTCAGCCAGGTAGGTGGGATGGGCAGAGTGGGGTGATGGACAGATGCCATCGCTGGCATGTGTTGCTTGGGCCCCCCTGTGCATAAGGAGCTTTGTGCAATGACCATGATATTCCTGCTGTGCTCCTCACCCTGTGTGCAGCTGCGTCAGCGCAGCCTGCAGCAGCTGTCCCCCACCTCCACCCCGCTCAGCTCGCTGGGGCGGCAGAGCAGCCGCGGAAGCGTGCGCAGCAGCACAAGCAACGTCTCCACCCCTGGGTCCAGCACGCGCTTCCGGGGATCCCCGCTGCTGCGCACCAGCTCGCCGCTTGGTTTGCCCAGCAACGCACCGGGCTTGGGTGCAGCGGTGGTGGAGGCTGAGTCCGCCGCAGCTGCTGCCACAGCGGCTCGCAACCGCGAGGCTGCCGCGCCAGCCCAAGGTCCCTTCTTCTCACTTGACGACGGCCTTGACACCGCTCCCGAGTCAGAAGAGGATGGCTTCTCCCAATCTTCTGGTTTTAGCAGCCCGCAGCAGCAGCAGCAGCAGCAGCAGCAGCAGCAGCAGCAGCAGCAGCAGCAGGAGGAGCTCCCATCCCCTTGGCATGCAGCGCTGGCTCGTGAGCAAGATGCGGAAGAGGAGGAGCAGGCGGCGGGGCATGGCATTGTGCCCCTGCACTCCCGGGCCAGCAGCTGCGACCTGACTTTCTACGCCCCATTCTCGATGGACCGTGTGGGGCAGGGCGCCTTTGCGCCCGATGACCAGGTGTGGGGTGCAGGGGTTGATGGTTTTGGGCGCACGCCCATTGACGCTGCATGTTTCTTTCATTTTGGTGGTCTGCATTGCTTTGCTGCTGGTCACATCCGGCTCCCTGCGCTGTGTGCAGAGCCAGCTGCGCCTGTCCGCCAGCTTTGCGTGCGGCGACCTGCCGTCGGCAGCCTGGGGCCCGCTGGCCGCCCAGCAGCGGCAGTTCCAGCAGCTGCGAGGCAACCACAGCCTGCGTCATGCCAGTGTTGATGACCTGGCGCTGCCCCGTGGGCTGCCTGGCGCTGCGGCTGGCGCCAGGAAGCATGTGTCATTCAGTGTGCCCAACTCGCCCCGCCGCGCCGACCTGCCGCCACTCGACCCGCGTGACCTGGCCGCTAGGCTGCAGGCGCAGCCGCTGCGTGCATCTTTCGAGGCACGGCACGGCAGCGGCAGCGGCGGCGCTGCCGGCAGCAGCCTGCCGCTGCCCTCGTACCAGCAGACCCAGGCGCGGCCACAGGAGCAGCTGAGCCCCGTGCTGGAGGCACTGCTGAGCTCCGTGCCCACCCCGTTTGTGCACGGCCAGCCCGGGCCGGGGCTGGCTGGTGCCCCAGCCACCGCTGTGCGCTCCATGCTGGATGCTGATGACCTGGCCGACTTGGGAGACTACACCAGGTGTGTGGGTGTGGGTGTGGGCCTGAGGGCTTGCTTGCATGTGCCGGGGGATTGCCTGCAACAGGCCCGCGTGTCACCGCCCACCCCAGGCTCCACACTTTGCATGCCTCTGGCTCCCTGGCCCACCCGGCCTGCCTGCCGCCTGTTGCATTCCGTGCTCTCAGCGACCAGGAGCAGGAGTGGGAGGTGCTGGAGGCCATCCAGCAGCAGGAGTTGGAGCGGCAGCGGCAGGCTGCGGCGGCGCGTGACGCTCGCGAGCTGGCGCTGCTGCAGGGCCCCGCAGCCGCGGCCCAGCCCGCGCTGTACCAGCAGGCGCCGGGTGCGAGGGCATCGCAGGAGCAGCCCCGCCACCTCCTCTCTCACCAGGAGCTGGCTGCTCTGCAGCACAAATACCCGCCAGCTGACGCGGCACCGCAGGTGCAGCAGCCGCCGGTACCGCATCAGTACCAGGAGCAGTGCCCGCTGCCCTCCCCCCTCACTAGCGCCACCTCGAATTTCGATACCGCCGTGGCCAAGCTGCTGGCCTGCGCCGGCAACACCACAGCTGGCCCGCTGGCGCTGGGAGCAGCCCAGGGGGCGGCGTTTGCAGGCGGGGAGGAGCCGGGTGAGCCGAGGCAGCCTGGCTAGCAAGCAAGGGCGATTGCGGCGGGCCTCTGGACCTCTGGGCTGCCGGTCCCGCTGTCCCAGCTTGCATCTTCTGCGCCGTCTGCAGCTGGGTGCTGGGCAGCCGCCGACGCCGCCTTCCTCTGGCTGCCCTGTGTGCCCTCTACTGCAGTAGCGGTGCCTGCCAGCGGTGTGGCGCTGCTGGAGCCTGTCATGCCTGGCGCCCTGGCTGCTGGCCCATTCGGGGACAAGTATGAGAGGGGGCTGCGGTGAGTGGTGCCACTGGCTGCTGCTGGGTGTCAAGCGGTGGAGGAGGCAGAGCGTGGTGCGTGGGGTAGGGATGCGATGTCCCTAATGAATGGCAGCCCTGCTCCACACACGCATCTCCACCCACCCAGCCCAGCACCCGCCCCTTGCCTGCAGTGCCTCGCGCGCCTCGAGGGGCCAGGTGGTGCCGGCGGGGGCGGTGCTGCGGGTGTCTGCAGAAGCGCCGCAAGCCGCGCTGCGCGGCTCGCTGTCGGCGCCGGCGGCCACCTTGTTCGCAGAGGCCGAGGCGTGGGCGGCCACGGCCGCGCCACAGCATGCCGTGGCAGCGCCAGGGCAGCAGGTGGAGGGGCGGGACGGGGGCGCTGGTGGCTGGGCGCCAGCCAGGCCCAACCGCCTGTGGGGCCTCAAGAAGATGCTGGGCAAGCACCAGTGATGGCGGTGGCCGGTGAGCTGGCATGATGACCTGTGACTGCCTGTCGGACCTGTCTGTGGGTTGCTGGGGATGTGGGCTTCAACTTCTGAGTACTCCAAATTCATAACATGTAAGAAAAATTCAAACTCGCGATAAGCAAACAGAGGTGGAAGGGGAGTAGCAGCTGGGGAAGCAGAAGTAGTGCTGAAAGTGCAAGGTGGGAGGGGCGGCAGCGGTGGGTACATGAGCGTCGGATGCTTCCTCTTTCTACCGCTGCAATCGCCGGCCCCTGCCCCTGATCGGCGGCGGAGGCCTAGGCGAAAGCGGGCGTGGCGGGGGCTTGGGTGGCGGCTTTGGCTTTGGTGAGGGCGGGCGGGGACGTGGTGGCGGCGGCCTGGGTTGCCGTGGTGAGGGCGGACGTGGTCTAGGTGGTGGTCGTGGTGAGGGCGGACGTGGTGAGGGCGGACGTGGTCTAGGTGGTGGTCGTGGTGAGGGCGGACGTGGTCTAGGTGGTGGTCGTGGTGAGGACGGACGTGGTGAGGGCGGACGTGGTCTAGGTGGTCGTCGCGGGGGCTTTGGTGAGGGTGGCTTTGGGGGTCGTGGTGAAGGCGGTGGACGAGGACTTGGTGGCTTTGGTGGTCTAGGAGATGGAGGTGGTTTGGGAGGCCGCGGTGAAGGCGGAGAGGGAGGTGGAGGTTGCGGCGGGGGCGGGGCAGGAGGTGGTGGGCTGGGAGGTGCAGGGGATGGCGGTGATGGCGAGGGAGGCAGAGGGGAGGGTGGTGGCTGGCTGGGAGGCAAAGGGGAGGGTGGCAGGAGTGGAGATTCCGATTGCGAGGCAGGAAGCGG
>NW_005435050.1:17722-19935 GCF_000147415.1 Chlorella variabilis | reverse complement strand
CCGATAGTACTGCAGCAGAGCAGATTGAAGCCTTGAGCAAGCCCCGGGTTCATGGCAGCTGACTGTTATCCGAGTACAAGCAGTATGTCCACAAGGGAACGCAGTTGGGGTGCAAAGCGCTCACCGTATTCTCGCCGTAGTTGCCATCATAGTACTTCCCCTCTGTATAGCAGCGAGTCGAGAAAAGGCGGCTGGAGGGAGGTGCACTGGGTAGGGTTGCCGGCAGTTGGGATCCGCAAGCAAGTTGGCCAAGTAAGCCAAGGCTTAATAATCAGATCAGTGCGCACCTGAGTGATTTATGGTGCACTGCTCTGACCAATCCTTGGCTGTGGCTGCTAGCGAATCATTCCAGACCAGTGGCGGCGACCTGCATGGCCAACAGAGGCATAGGTAGTCAATCGAGGGCAAGCTTTGCAGCCAGCGGGACTTCGTTCTTCCAGCGTGGCAAGCTGAGACCACAAAAAGCCAGCCAGCAATTGGGGAGGCCGCTACGCACCCGTGCAGCGACCGGTGGTAGTTTGTGAGGTTGAGCATGGCATCGATCTCGGCTTGGGTCCCTTCCAGCCCGCACCCCATGCTGCGACCAAGCAAGGCAAGGGAACACGCAGGCGGTATGAGGTAGCTGCAGGCTTGATGGGTCCATGCGCTTCCAAGGCAACATGGTCCCAGAGCCATGTCAGCCACAGCAGTGCCAGCAATGCCTAGGCTGTCCCCGTCTTTGTCTCCGCCGCACCTTGAACGTGCCCCGCAGGCGAGTGCCACCAGCATGTACAGCACCGCCTGCCACGCACGTGGCATGGTGGCCACTGCAGATGCCCTCTCGGTCTGCATGCGAGAGAGGGATGCGGGGAGTATGTGTGAGTCTGTGCTGCAAGCTTGTTCTTGCTGAAACCAGACTGTAAGCCCACACAAGCAAGAGGGCACGCGATGCGGCAGTGCCAGCTGCAGTGCTCTCCAGAAGGCGCCTTAGCTGCCAGTCGGCTACCGCTGCAGCGGGAGCAGGCGGGGTCCCTCCCTGCGGCCGCTCGCTGCTGCACAGTGGTGTCCACAAGCCCTTACATAGCGTCTGAGTGCTGATAACAGTGCACCTACTGCGCCTCCCAGCTCCGGCCGGGAGTTGTTCTACTGGTCCCTTCGCTGTTCCCTGGCTCCTTGAGAGCCAAATGGCCGCGTGGCACTGTGTTCGCAGCCCCAGCAGCCAGGGTCGCGTGGGAGAGACTTTGTGGAGTCTGCCGTGGCAGACGGCTCCCCCTAGAGCCCTGCTGCCTGCACTTGTGGACGAAGGGGACCGCACAGACTAGAATGGTGTTGCCGCATAAGATTTTGGGCCCGCCAGGCCGCGTCCCCTGGCCTCCGTATCGCCGCTTTTCGCGCTCTCCGCTCAGCAGCTGTGGAGCCCAGGGAAATGGACGTTTTGTACCGTGGGGACGAAATTCCGTGGGTATGGAAGGGCCAACAACAAGCAGGATCAGCTGTGGGCGAGGCGGCCGCCCCATCCGGGGCGCATGCCCGTCGGCGGGCATGCGCAGCTGCTGGAGTGTCTGTCTGTCTGTTGCTTGTTGCTTGCTTGTGTGGGCTTAAAGTCTGGTAAAGCAAGAACTAGCTTGCAACATAGACTCCCCGCCGAAACGGGACGGGAACCGGGCGAAAGCAGAGAAAGCAATAAAACAGGGGTGGAGCAAGGCGACATGCAACGCAAGCAGCTGACAGGGCACGCATCGAAACGTGTGTATGACTGGCAAAGTGGCATGGCGCATTGGGGAGAAACGCAACGGTACGGGAGCATGGGCTGGCCAAACGGCAGTGCGGAACGCTAGGTCCCTGTGTTACAGTCACCCCGCTATGATAGGCCGCGTGAGCAGACCTTGGGCAGGGGGCACACGTGATCAAGGGGCATCAAGAGAGGGGGTGGACCATGGAGCACCCTCTCCATGGCTCCGACCACCCTCCCCCCAGCTGAGCGTCCCAGGGTCACCCCACCCTGGCCCCGCTCCCCGTCCTGCCGGACACGCAACCCCCACAACGTGGTGGGGGACGTGGGGATCCTTAGCAGCTTAGGCCTGCCAGGCCGACGGGTGCCGATGCTGTTGACGGGAGGTATTTACAAAGGCAGCAAGAGTAGTAAATTCGCACTAGAGGCGGCGTTAAATAGATCTGGGGTGGAGGAGCATATTCCCGGCATATACTTGGGATATTCCTGATACGATGCGGTA
>NW_005435050.1:0-1248 GCF_000147415.1 Chlorella variabilis | reverse complement strand
GGTGTCGTTGGCGGCGAGGGATGCAATCTCCTCATCCATGGCGAGGCGCCACTGGTCGGCCTCGGGGGATTGCAGGGCTTCCTCCAGGCTGGTGGGCTCAGCAGCGGTGGTGGCAATGTTGACGATGGCGGTGGTGCGATCAGTGATGCGGTAGGCGTCGTCCTGCCACAAGCTGGCTGGACGGCGTGCAGCGGCGCGCTCGGTGCGTCGCAGTGCGATGGGAGGGGAAGGTGGAGCTTCGGGCTCGGCTGGCGCTCCCACGGCTTCATTGTCGTCGGTGTCGCTGAAGGGAATGGTCTCGGGCAAGTTGGTCTTGGGCAGGTTGGTCTTAGGCAGGTTGGTCTTGGGCAGGATGGAGCTGGTCTCATCGAAGGTGACATCGCGGCTGATGACGGTTGTGCGGTTGTCAAGTAGAATCTTGTATCCCTTGGTGTTGGCGGGGTAGCCGATGAAACGGCCGGGCTCGCTGACGGCGTCGAGCTTGGTGCGCAGCACGGTGGGAACGTGGGCGTAGGCTCGGGCTCCGAATGTGCGCAGGTGGGACAGGTCAGGCTTGGTGCCGTGGAACAGTTCGTAGGGGGTGGTGTCTTGGGATGAGATTGGAGAGCGGTTGCGCAGGTAGTTGGCGGTGACGATGGCTTCTGCCCACAAGAACTCGGGCAGGTTGGCATCCGCCAGCATTGGACGCGCCTTATCCAGCAGCGTGCGGTTGAGACGCTCGGCTTTGCCGTTCTGCTGGGGCGTGTAGGGTACGGAGGTCTCTGACTTGATGCCCGTGGACTGGTAGAAGGTGTCCAGTTCGGTGTTGATGAACCCGCCGCCATTGTCGGAGCGAATGCGCTTGACAGTGTAGCCGGTCTGGCGCTCTAGCATGGTGATGGCGGTCTTGAGGAAGGCGGCGGCGTCTGACTTGCGGCGCAGCGGGGAGATGAGCGAGTAGCCGGTGTGGTCGTCTAGCAGGGTGATGAAGTAGAGGTTGCCGCCGTGAGAGGGGACGGGCATCGGGCCACACAAATCGGTGTGCAGCAGCTCAAGGGGCTTGCTGGTGATTGTGGTGGAGGCGTTGAACGGTAGACGGTGTTGCTTGCCAAGGATGCAAGCGTCGCAGCTGTCGGCGCTAGTCGTCTTGATGTCGGCGGAGGTGAGGTTGATGCCGGTGGACATGTTGGTGAGCTTGGCCAAGTTGTCATAGCCGAGGTGGCCGAGGCGACGGTGCCACAGCTGGGGTGTGTCGGCGCGGGCTGCGTA
>NW_005435051.1:268640-280812 GCF_000147415.1 Chlorella variabilis | reverse complement strand
CCGTCTTGCACTCCCATACCGGCAACGTGAGCCTGCCCACCACGCCGAGCGGCCCATAAAACACAGCTGCCTGGCTGCCCGTCTTGTGAAACTCACAGCAGCTGCCATTTTCTGCTGCTAAGTGGCAAGGAAGCGGCTCCATGCTGGCCAGCTGGGCTTGCCGCTGCTGGAGCTGCTGCTGGCGCTCCTGCCGCTGCTGCGCCGCCCGGCCCGGCAGAGAGGCCAAGAAGGCATCCACGTCCGCTCCGAGCCGAGCCTCCCAGTGATCACGTTTGCGTCCTTGCCGGTCGCCCCAGCCTAAGAAGCCGCTGGGTGCTCGCTCATCCTCGTTGTCATCCCTCTCACCCCGCCGCCTGGCCTGCCCTGGCACATTGAAGGGAGCTTGTTGTCCTGGTCTACTTGCACGGGATCTTTTTGGCTGTGGCCCGTCTAGAGGCCTGGGGGCCGTGGTCTTGCTAACCACCTTCACCCTAAAGTGGTGGCTCATGTCCTAGAAAGCATATTACGGTTGCTGGGATGCCAACAGAACAAACGGGAGGGAGAATGATGCATGATTGAGGATGATGTCCCCAATGACCCTCCAGGTGGGGGGCCATCATGCCCATCATGGGGCACATCCTTACCGGGAGGCCTACCTGCGCAACTTGCTCCTCAGCTGGTTTCCATTAGTACCAATATTGCTACCCTCATCTGACGACACTTCAACCTGCTTCAACCACCCAATCGCCCAATTGCAATGCACAATTAAGCAATGTTTGTCGGTATGTTTTCACCAGCGTTGAAATGCAGTGGCCCATCCTGCACTCTCATCGTATAATATATGCACCATTGATCAATTCACTGCGCTACCCACGAGCCAATTACGCTTCCCCACCTTTACCTTTACCGTTTACGGCAGTTCTTACTCGCCCGGTATGATGGCCAGCAAGGCCAAGCCTCACTGCGGTATGACTACCCCGGGGCGCGTGTACACCCAGCTGCTGAACCGGCCAAATTTGGGGTTGCACAGCAAAGCCTGCGGCGTGTTACAAGCCTTTTGTAGAGCAAAATGGTGGCTGAACCTGGCGGTGTTGTCCTTACCGCGCCAATGTAAAGTTGAACCATGGGTGAACCAGTGGCGCGTGTACACCCCGCCCCGTTCAGTCGCCACCTGGCATAGAAGGAAGGCCTCGCCAAACTCGCCAGAAATCACTCATATTTGTCCTCTTCAGCCCTTCACGGCTTTGCAAGCGCCATGCCGGCCATCGTGTCGCCAGCGGCCCGTCGGCGATTTCTAACCACCTCCGCCGTCAAGCTTGGCCTGCCACTCCAGGTACAGCTGCAGGTGCTGCTCGGCCTCGCTGCAAGCAGCATCGATGCGTGGGTGTCATTAGCAGCAATGAAAAGGTACAGCAAGATCCCCATGAAGATGGCCCTGCACAGCGCAGCAATCAAACAAACCTGCGCAGCTTGCTGATTTTCCTGCCCATCTTTGTGGCAGCGTTGCCGCTCTCCTGCGCCTCGTCTTGTTTTTTCATCTTGATCCTGAACACGCGATCCTGAATCTCGCGCGCCTCGGCTATGCACACTCGGAGGGCCACCTGTCTGGCACCAGTATCATACTCTTCCTGCCCTGGGGCCCAACGCTGATCTGCTCATAGGCGGGCGCAGGTGGAAGGCAATGCTGAGCACATTCGCAATAGCACGAAACAGACACACAGCCAACAACACAGGGTCCAGCCAACAGCACGGGGCCCAGCAAGCTTGCCAGGATCAATCTGAAGCTCCATCTTGCATGCAACGACCGCCTTGCGCAACTGCTCCTCCTTCTTGTTGTCGCTGGCCTTGGCATGTACATGCACAGCCATCGGGCCCTGCAGGACCATGCTCAAGCCCATCTTCTGCTTGCGCATCTTCTGGTGCGCGTTCCATCTCATCAGCGCCTCAACATAGCGCACCTGTGGCAGGCACGGAACGGAGCACACTGTAGATGATGGACGGTGGCATGGCTTTGCCACATCAGCAGCGCCAGCATCATATGAATCACCTATCAAGCGCACCTGTGTGCTGATGCCAACAGTCGATGCCGGCCCGCTGGGTTGAAGAGAAGCCAGCGCTGCCTCCAGATCAGCCACGCCAACAGCGGAGGCCTCGGCTCTCAAGTCCTCAATCCCCTTCTCGTGCTGACCTGCAGGCAGGGCGCAGGCCAGGCTGTGTGTGAAAGCCATAGGCGGGGCTTTCTGGTGCCACAACAAGATAACAAAATGCAGAAAATGCAAACAACGCAGCGCAATGCACACACACACACACACACACAACACGAAGCAGAAATTCACGCACTAATGGTGTTGCCAATGTTCTTCAGCTTCTTTTCCAGCAGCTGCGGCAGGTCACGCTGCACCAGCTGCCCCAGCAGTGCGAACAACGAGTTGTAGCCATCCCGGGGGGGCGCCATGTAGCGCGCGACAAGAGAGAAAGGCTTCACACGCGACCAAACCTGCTCAGACTGCTCTCCAACACGGCGACCCACGCCTTCCTGCAAGCAGCAGGGAGATATCATGGGCAATGTGGTGAGGGTCAGTTGTGCGTGGGAGGAAGGTGGCGGCAGGGCGAGATTGCAGGTAAGGCTTCATACCTGGTACAAGCCGCTGAACTGCAGCTGGCAGGGCACGTCAAGGTCAAATGCATGCATCCACGGCACCATCACATTCAGCTGCATAGGGCACGAGACATCGGCCTTAGGCATGAATGTGGCCACCAGAGTGCCAGAGGTCCGCCCCATCCCTTCTCACCTTCTCCAAAACCCCAGGTGCCAGGTCACCAGCGTCCACATGGCGCTGCAGCGCCGCTAGCAGGCTTGCTTTCAGGCGGCAGCCGATGTCGATGTAGGCGTCCGCGATGTCTGGCCGGCGCAGCAACACGCTGGTGAAAGTGCGGATGTGGTACTCCCACTGCTCGGGAGTGCGCATTGCCAGCATGGCATCGCACCCAGCCACGCAATGGTTGCAGAACACGCCCGCTAAACCAGACACATCAACCACGCCGCGCGCGCTAGCAGAGGGGCGGCTGCATGTTAGATTGCTGCTGCAGGCGCCACTCGCCTCGCTGGCGGCGCAATTCTCGGCCCAGCGTTGCTGCGCCTCGCTGTTCAGCTTGCCCGACTCGAAGTCGCTGATCACGCCCCTTGCCACAGCAGCCAGAAAAGTGTAAATACTGGGGCAATGTGGCTGCGAGCGGCCGGCCATCGCAAAGTGGCAGGGCTTAAGGCAGGCATCAAGCATCACGGCCAGGCGGTACAGCCCAATAAGGGTTCCTGAAGCAGGGCGGGGAGTGGGGTGGGATGTGGGCAAGGGGGTGGCTTTGGGCAGCAAGAATGTAATCTCAAGAATGCAAAGGCAGGGATGCCCTGCCATCTAGTTGGTGCAAGCTTGTAAAGACTGGAAGTGGTGGGCCCATGCTGTTATTGCTGTCGCTGTTCACTCACCGTCGTTCAGCGCGGCGCGGAACGTACTGGCACAAATGAAGCAATTGCCAAAGGGGTCGCTGGTGTCCAGCAGCTGGGCACATCGCACAAACTCTGCCACGTATGACCGCCACACAACAAGGCAGGCAAGGTAGGGGGCAGGCGGGGGGGGGGCGGGGCAGGTGCATTTGGGGACAGCCTGGCGGCAACAACTGGGCGGCGATTGCTCGCAACCCACCATGCCCACCGACGCCGTCTTTGAGCTGCAACAGCCGGAACATCTCCACCAAACCTTCTGAGCCAGCAGCGCAGTGGCTCCGTGCTGTCCACCCGCGCCTGAACCTGCTGGAATCCTGCCGCCCGCTGCCCCGCCTGCAGCGCCGCCCGCTGCGGTGTGGTGGCCAGCATCATCTGCTCGTCCGCCTCTCTCCTATCGTCCCAAGCATCGTGCCTGCGCTGCTACCGCTCGCTCCACCAGCCGCTGCTGCTCGAGGTGTTTGGCCCCTCGGCATGGCGCCGGCTGCGCTGCCCGGGATGATTTATAGGAGGAGCCTGACCTGGTCTTTTAGATGCCTGCCTGCGCGGCTGTTCATTGTCAAGTGTCATTCGCCTCCCAGGGTTGGACTCATGCACGCTGATGTGCAGCTTGGGAGGAGTCATGAAGCATTTACGCTACCAGGAGTCGATCACGACAAACAAGAGGGAAAATGGTGGAGATTGAGGGAGATGAAGCCTGAAATGCATGACCCCCGCCAGGAGGGGACCGGTGATCGGGAGGCCTACCTGGGATGCATGACTGCCAGCGAGGGGACCAGTGATCGGGAGGCCTGCCTGGCCGCTGTGGTTCAACTGAACCATGTGTTGCCCCATGCGCCCCCGTAGGCGCATGGAGTAGGGAAAACCCCACTGTGATCCAATGATGTCACCAAAAAGACCAGCCCAACTCGAGCTGGGCCTTGAACTTGTGCAACCCACGACACAGCCGCATCTGGCACTGCGCCAATGGGTTTGCAATCAAGGAAGGAGCGGGTGCTTTGAAGACAGCTAATTAGTAGCAGCGGGCGCCCGCGCCAGCCGCCGCCATGGCCGTGCTCCGCCGCCACAAGGCGGGGTTGGGAGCCGTTCTCAGCAAGTTGGCAAGTAGCTGGGTAGCGGCGGCGGCACTTGCACTGGGCCTCTTTATGCTTTGCTCCTCTGGGTTGAACTGGTGAGCCGTTGCGAGCTTGTTCCTTGGGTGTGCCGCAGTCCATGGGTTTGCCTGGCATTCCGTTGGTTTGGCCCCGCCGGTCATCTGCCTGCCAACACTTGCAGGGTGCAGGTCAGGGACATGTCGTGGTATTTCCAGGCAACGTCCTGCCCCCAGGGAGGCCCGCTGCCAGTGGGGCGCCTCTGGCCGGGCACCATCCCGATGGAAAGCCCCAGCCGTGCCACCTATGACAAGCTGCAGGTGCGTGCGCACAGCGGGTGGCCCCAGTGTGGATCTCTGCTTGGAGGGAGTCGGTCATGGCCGGCTGGCGCCGCGGTGATCAATTCCAATGCGATTGCGGCGCAGGCCGATCCCGCACTCGTCGAGCGCGATGCCGAGGCTTTGGCAGAGTTTGAGGCGGCGCCCTGGCTGCTGCCGACGCGCTCCAAGGTGCTGCCGTATGCGGGGGTCCACGACCTGGAGAGGCTGCTCAAGTTACGGAGCACAGCAATCGGGCCCTACAACAAGACCATCACTGTTGTGCTCTTCTCCAAAAACGCCTCGGTGATGGCGCAGAATGCCAGTGAGCACGCCGGCCAGCGTGCCAGTGAAACAGGGTGCCGGGTTGGGCGTGGTTGTGGCGGGCGGCAGGGGGCGGCACGCTTGGCGTCGCGCCCACCGCCTATGGCACATGGCGGCAAGGTGGGGTCAGGCAGACTCAAGCCTCATTCTCCTGCCATTCAGCCTGGCGAACATTCCACTGCTGCTGACTGCTCACGGTGTTTCACCCCTTGAAACCCGCGCAGTCTATTCCATGGTCAAGTTTGGTGGTGTTCGCAACTTCATCGTGGGCACATGGAGCCAAGAGGGGCTGGATGTCTGTGCCGACCTCAACCTGCCCTGTGCTGATGTGGCGGCCCACCTGCCAGAGCCTCTGGAGAACCCGTCTTCTGGCGAGTTCTACTCTGGCCACGATTATCTGGTGTGCGGCGGATTGTGGGGATTGGGCCCAGCAGCCTGCACCATTTGGTGCAATGAGAAGGGAACCAGCGCGACAGGGTGGGACGTGGTTTTCATTGTGTGTCCTTGACGCGCACGGCTGCAGGTTGTCAAGTGGCTGCGACGTACCCTGGTGCTGCACCTGCTGCAACAGGGCTATGCGGTTTTGTACGTAGGTGTGTGTCTGTTGTGTTCTGTTGTTTTGTTGCTATCCTCATCCAAGCCGACCGACTGGGTTGCTAACTAATGTGCCCCCCTTGCTCTTAGATGCTGACGTGTCTTGGGTGATGAAGCCCCTCTGGGAGAGTCACATCAAGTTTGTGGACGAGTACGGAGCGGACGGCGCTGTGCAAATTCATGATAGTAAGACGAGACAAGAATGCAAATTATATTAGATTGATTGCTTTCATGGCGCATGGTCACTGAACCCTGCTGTGCGCCTCTACCTGCCCACTTCTGCAGCCCCGCGCGGGCCCCCAACCCCTCCGGACCGTTTTGGAAACTTTTTTTTTTTTCTTAGGCCAGGGGGATTAACCGGTTGGCAGGCCTTGGCCAGTAACCCCAACCAGGGGACCAGGAGGGCAATGGTGGAGACCCCTTTTATCATTAAAGGCCCCACGAAGTGTACCAACCCTGTTCCCCATTTGCTTGTGTCAACGGACGGGCTGGGCACCACCAGCCAGGCCCGAATCCCGCCTTACTGGCCGCTTCGTAACTTGGTTTCCAAGAAGTCCAAGGCCCTTGGCAAGCCGAACCCGCCGTTCCCGAACTTCGGGTTAGGACAGGTGGGGCCTTTGGGTGGGAAGGTGGGGGGCAATTTGTTCATTCTTTTTCTGAACTGGGCAACTGGTTTGCCAACAAATGCTTCATTCCCCCCCCAACGGAGTTTTCTGCACCCCCCTTCCGCGGGGTTTCTGGAGAAGGCGGAAGTTTACAAGAAGCAAGGCATCTGGTGGCTGGATGATTCTAGTGAGCTTGGTTCAGGCACCGTGCCGTCTGTTGCCAACCAACCACAAAAGAATTATTGGAATACGGCATGCCTTGCTGCACCTCTTGTGCTCCTGCAGGCTGCACCCCCAAGAGCGGCGCCAGCCAAGTTCTAGCATGCCAGCCGCTGCGGTGGCGGGAGGCCGGTGCCGAGCTCATGTTATATTCCTGCAGAGAGTATGGCCTAGCGCTGACGCGGGGTCGGCGGGCGATGCCGTCGCCACCACCGGCACCGCAGGTACAAGGACCGGCGCAGCTTGCAATGCTGCAATAACACTTGCTGTGCAGTGGCTGTTAATGCAGTGGCTGTTGGGTTTGCTGCTGTATACATCTGTGCCTAGAGGATTGTAACACGTTGCCCTTACTGTTTACTGTGAACAAGGGGTTGAATGATGAGCTGGAGGCCATGAAACAATGCAGCCAGTTAGTCCGAGCACCACCCTGGCCAAGCCAGCCAGAGCGGCCTGCCGGTCAGCACGTCAAGGCACACACGGGCGGGCGACATGGTAGCGCGCTTGGCCATGGCCTGTGCCACAGCATGCATGGCTGCACTCCAGCAGCTGCCTTGCTGTCGCCGTGCCAGCAAGTAGGTGGTGCACCGCACCCCATCGGCTGCTGCGGCAGGCAGGGCGTCCGTATCGATGTGCGGCTCGAACAGCTGGTACTGGTACTGTCCAGCGTTGGTACTGCTGGTACTGCTGCTGCTGCTCGACTCCAGCAGGTGCTGAGCGGCTGCCTCGGCTGCGCTATCGTGCACCAGCTGGACGAAAAGCTGAAGCACCGCTCGAGGCAAGCTGCCTGCCGCATGGAGGCCAAAAGAGAAGAAGTAAAACCACGCTGTCGTGGGCAAAAGCAGCAGCAGTGGCATGAAGAGCAACATACTCCCTGAGAGCTGCTTGAGGCCGCTGCCAGGGCTGCTGCCATATCGGTCAAGCGCAGCAAAGCTGCCATCCGCTCTGCCACGGCGGCGGAGGGCGTTCAATAGCCGCACACGCAGCAGGGGCAGCTGTCCCTTGCCGCGCATTGCCCGCCACATCAGTGTTGTACTGTGCAGCTGCGAGCGGTACAGCCCGGCCATGGCCGCGTATGGCAGGGCGACCGGCAGGGCCAGCGCCCACAGCAGGCACCGTAGCACCAGCAGGCCGCACAGCAGACCACCCGCAGCCAGCGGCAACACCACCAACCCTGCAACCGGTTGAGCACAGCATCTGGTCATAAACTGGAAGTGAGGCACGCGCGCCCTGTGGATCAGCAAGCACCGAGTGCCAAGCCAGCCCTACCTGTGGCACATGCGGACAGCACATGGGAGTGTCCAGCCAGCAGCCAATGCACGGCCGCCGCGTACTTTACGCCACAAAGGCCCAGCAGCTCCGCCACCTGGCGGTGCAACTTGACGCCTGCAGGAAAAAGCGCGTGATAATCGTCAAGCACCAACCCCCCACAAACTCTGACTGCTGTTGGTGTATGCCAGGCACACCTGCAGGCTGAGCGGTCATGAACCACCCCAGCTGTGACGATACGAAGCGCGCCAGCCAGTCTCCGCCGCTGCCAGCGGCGGCCGCAAGCCCCCGCCTGTGCGCTAGAACCACAGCGAGCGCCAGCAGGGCGCCGAGCAAATGCGACACCAGTTGTGCGCCAAACTTGCGTCGAGGGGGATGCGTTGGCTGCCTGATGATGGACGGCTGGTTGACAATATCACTGGCTTCGGTGCCGAGCAGGTATAGGGGGGGCTGGGGTTCATACAGGATGACCTGCACTGATTCCCAGGCTGGCTGTGTATGCTCCCGGCGTGCCCGCTGGGTCCTTGGCCCGGGGTTGATGGCAGCTGGTAGCGGGATGGGGAGAACACCGCCCGGCGCTGCCTTGGCTGGGTGCAACAAGACTCGCAGGTCGCTGCTGAGATTGAGACGATTGCCAGCGTGCGGTGCTCCACACACTGTGCCAACTACCGTGCCGCTGTGCCCCGCGGCTCCCGCCTCCGCTGCGCCGGTGACCAGCACCTCGTGGATGCCGCCATGCCGGCGCAACACAACACCCAGCAGCTGGACATCTGCCTCGGGGTGGCAGCTGGGAAGCCGGGGCCAGTGGAGGCGCAACAGCAATAAATCAGATGGAGGGTGGAGCCTCGACATGCGATCAGGTGCCTTAGCTGGGACCTGGAATGACTCAATCCTACTGCCGAGCGCCAAGGCACGGGTCGCCGAAACCTGTACTGCCTGCGCTCTGGAATCCCGCGATCCAGCTCTAGCCACCGGTGCGGATGTAGTCATCAGCCTGCATCGGTGCTCGGTGGAACTCCCGCAGTCGCCGCTAACAGCTCACTCCCCACAGTCAGTTGCGTTTGCTTGAGAATGAACCGCCGGGGAGAGCACGAGTTTGTGGTGGCTGCCAGGTGATCTAGGATGCCCGAGGGATTGCGCACACTGCCCGCCAGGCGTTTTTGCCAGGATAACTGCCGCCGCGCGCCGCCCGACCGCCCGCCTTCCGTTGCCCGCTGCCACAGGCATGCTGGCCAGCAGCTAGTGGCGGCCTTTGAGCCGGTGGTGCCCTTCTTGCTACAAGCGGGCGCGTCCATGGCAGCATACACTGCTGGCCTGGCAACCGCGCAGGCAGCAGGCATGGCGGTTCGTGTGTCCTGTGCGACGCCGGTGGCAGGGCCTGTGGGTGGGCTGCTGGGTGTGGGCCTTGCCTCTGCGATGGCTGGCCAGGCATCCATCAAGTGCCGGAAGTACATGCAGGATGGCAAGTGAGTTGCACCTTTTCCTGCTTGTAGCAGTTTGAATGAGGGTCTGTCTTGTCGGTGCAATTTACCATTGTGTCGTGCTGCTGCGCCATATCGGCGGGTCTGTTTGCTTAGAGGTATCACACCGCAGGATCCAGGGTATGCCCCGTGCCGCAGGAACCCGCTGCTGCAGCCCTGGAAGGGTGTGAGGTCAGAGGACCTGATTGTGGATGCCCTGCTAGGCATCACGCTCTTCAAGGCGAGTTTTGCTGCCGCGCGTGCACTTGCTGCAGGTGTCTGCTGACCTGCTGAAGAGGCCAGGGCTGCCTGCTTGTTCCATCCTTCACACACACACCGCATGCGCCTCTCAAGGGACCGCTCCTGCCCGGATTCTCTAAAAGTGGCGTCGCTTGCTTGCAGGTGATGGGTGGCCGCTTCCGCTCTGTCATGCCTAGCGACTTGGCCAACGTGGGGGCCATCGCCAGGGAGAGCCTGCCCGCCCCCAGCGTGGAGTATGCCACTGAGGCCAACCGGGTGGAGCTGCGGCGTCTGTTCACCAGGTGCGACTACGACCAAGGAGTCCACCGGTGCTCCATTGTTGGCATGGCAAGCTGGGAGCTGTGGCCAGCATTTGTGGTGCCCAAGTTTGAATGCCGGACGTGCCCGCTCCGCCGTTCTTGCGGTAGGGATGGGTGCCATCACTGCGGCACGCGGCGGGGAGCCGTGATTGGCGACCACATGCCACCCAACAAGCAGGTGCAGCAGTATGTGCACACGGCTCGGCGCTCGCTGCTCAACCTTCCATTCGTCAAGCAGGTGAGGGGGGCATGGCAGGCAGTCTTGCATATCCTGACCTATATGATTCCGGTGGCTTGCTTTCCTCCAGCCATTGCTTGCCTGCGCTTGGCCTGCCTGCCGCCCACCTTGCAGCTTGCCAGTGCTATGAACATCCCCACGGCCCCGCCGCGGCAGCGCTTCTACCCCCAGTGCACCAGCTGCTCGCAGAAGCAGTCAGCGGCTATCCGCAACAACAAGGTGCATTACAGAGGCCCACGTGCCCGCACCTGTGCCCGGTGCAGGGCGGGTGCCCAGCCTGACATGTCATGATTGGTTTTCTGTCCGTGCTCTGGCTGTGCTTCTGACGAGCACATTCCACTGGCTGCCTGTTCACGTGATGCTATGCGTGTGCTGCAGCTGACGCTGGTCTTCCACGAGGTGCTTCACCACGGCGGCAAGAGCCAGGCCTGGCACTTTGCCGGCGCCTTCCTGGGCATGCGGCACTACCACGGCAGCGACGGCGGCAGGAATGGGAGCAAGGGCAAGAATGGCGGCGCCCGGGGCATGCGGAGAAGCTAGATTGTGCCAGTTACCCAGCGCCAGCGGTGACTGGTGCTGCCCGAATGGTGTGCTTAGGACATCTCTAAACAGAAAATCTGCTATTCCCCTGTCAGAGACTTCAGACTGATACTGAACTTCCAGCAGGCAGTTGAGCTGTATAACAGAAAGGAGACACGAAGCACACAAGCAAACACACAAACGGTTGGGTTGAATGAGTGGAGCAGGCGCGCAAGCGGTGCAAGGACACATAGCTTGGGCTGCGACATGAAATGGCAGCAGACAGACAGCATGGAGGAGAGCAGCGTGCCACGCCTGCATTCACGGCTTAGCTTGACCCGCCCTCAAAAAGCGCCCAGCCATGCTGGCCCGCAGGGGCGTGGGATGGGCCAGGCCCGGAGAAACAGAAGAGAGGCAGAGCAGAGCTATGCATGCTGCGCAACACTGGGTGAAGCGTGGTGCATCCCAGCTGCACTGGCACCGGGCGGTGCGCAGCGAGGCTGGGCAGCAAGCATAGAGCAAATGACAGGAGAACCAACAATGAGGCCTGAATGAATTCAGCGGGAAAGACAGAGGCATGCTTGCTAAGCGTCACCTAGCAGGCTCGCAGCCGTGCCGCCTCACTCCATGCCGCTGGCCTGAGGGGGCGGCATGGGCGTCTGCTGCTGAGGGGGCGGCGGTCCACGGCCGCGCCCCCTCCCGCCGCCGCCATAGCCCCTGCCGCCTCCAAAGGCATGCGCGTCCTGGACGTAGCCCCTGCTATCCATGCGGCCGGTCATGGGACCCATTGGCATCGGGCCGGTCATGATTGGGCCAGGCGGGGGTGGCATGCCGCGGGGCGGGCCACCCATGGGCCCCGGCCTGCCATCCTGGGGAGGAGGGCCGGGATAGGGTCCTGCAGCAAGCATGCCAGCCACAAGGCAATGTGTTAGCCATCAAAGCAGGTCAGGTAAGTCCCGGCAGCAGGGCAAAGGGCGAGAGCGGCCTTGCATGCTCACCCCTGCCGCCACCCCGGCCCGGCCGGAAGCCGCTGCGATCGCCCCTGCCGCCGCCAGGCATGCCACCCTCGTAGCGCCCGGGGCCAGGCCGGCCGCCCATGTCACCGTTGTGACCGCCGCTGCGCCCGCCGTCGCTGCGCCCGCCGTGCATGGCAGGGCGGAAGATGAGCGGGCGCTTGGGCTGCACCTCCAGCCGCGCCCCCTCGATCTCCATGCCCTGGCGGAGCAGCGCCTGCACATGCGCAGCAAGGAAATCAGTGCTAGGATGAGTAATGAGACCGACTCCCACTGCTTAGTTCATGCAGTACCGGCAACACTTCCGCTTGATAGCACCGGCAGGCCCACCTGAGCGGGCGCCGCGTCCTCGAAATCGATGAAAGCAAAGCTGTCGCGCCCCTTCTGCGTCTTCAGGATGACGCCCCCGGGGCGCAGGCGGCCGTACTGCAGCACAGGGCAGGAAGGGCAGGAAGAGGAAATCGGGGGGGGGGGGGGGGGGGGGGATT
>NW_005435051.1:222280-268590 GCF_000147415.1 Chlorella variabilis | reverse complement strand
TTTGGGGGGGGGGGGGGGATTTGGCCTTGGGGTGCAGAGCGTCACAACAATAGCGGAAAACGGTGGCTCAGCTGGTGTGGGCGGGCGCAACGCAACCATCTGCCCCACCTGCTCCAGCTTCTGCATGAGCTGCCCCATGGTCACAGACGCGGGGATGCCGCGCACAAAGATGCTGGCAATGGGCTGCTCCTCATACGGAATGGCATCTGCCGCCTGCTGGTACTGTGACTGCTGCTGCTGCTGCTGCTGCTGCTGGGGAGCCTGCTGCCGGCCAGGCACGCTCTCCTCGCCAGCCGGCGGCGGGGCTGCACCTGCAGGGGTGGGCGGCTGCTCGGCTGCGGGCGGCGGCGCTGCTGACGGCAACGGCACAGCTACCTGTGGCTGCTGCTTGGCTGGGCTGCCCGGCGTAGACGTCTTGCCGCCCTGCCTCAGCCGCTCGGCATACGACAGCGGCTCCCCTGACCGTGCTGCCTCTGCTGCTGGCTTCGGCGGCTGCGGCTGGCGCGGCGGCGGCGCTGCTCCGCCTGCAGCTGCTGGAGGTGGCGGGCCTCGCGGCGGGGGGCCAGCCGGTGGCGGCACTGCTACTGGCGGCGGGACCATGCCTGGCATCATTGGCAGCGGCACAACAGCCACCGGCATGCCTGCTGGGTGCTGCTGGGGAGGTGGCGGAATGGGTGCTGCACCCGGCACCGGCACCGCCGCATACCCTGTGTACTGCACAGCTACCGGCAGCGGCGGCTGCCCACGGGCGCCAGCGACGCCGTTGGGCTGCTCGCCCGCCTGCATCGACGCCTGCATGCCTGCCTGCTGCATCGCCAGCTGCTGCATTGCCAGCTGCTGCTGCTGCATGGTGGCGGAGGCCGCCGCAGCTGCCGGTGGCACTGGGGGCATGACGACAGCAGCGGGCGGGGGCCCTGCGGGCGCCGCCGACGCCGCAGGAGCAGCAGCGGCAGCAGGCGGCGGTGCTGGTGCACCCGCCGGGGATGCTGCTGCCGGTGCAGTGGCGGCAGGTGCTCCCCCGTTGTCAGCTGGTGGCACCAGTGGCAGATACCTACGGCAAGCCAGCGAGCCGAGGGGCAGGAGATTGGGTCAGTCGCGCTCGCCCTTCCACACTTGCTGTGTTGTGCCTGCTCCATAGTCCCCTCCAACTCAACCCCCTACTTTGAATCATTTCCAAACGTTGCCCCTTGCCCACCTGAAGATGTCGTTGAGCACGTAGTAACCCTTCTCCTGCACCGCCAGGAAGAAGGTCTGCACAAAGGGGCGCTTGGGCCCGGCCGGGTGCTGCATGATGCCCGTCACCTGCACCACCACCCCGCCTCCCAGCGAGTACTGCAGGCGGGCCAGGAGAGGCGGGGGTGGGAGGGTGGGAGGTGGAGGGTGCTGGCCAGGCCGGCAGCCATTTGAGTGCGACAGGGCAGGCTGGCAATGCCAGCTGGGGCAGGGCATAACTTTTTCAGGGGCGGCTCAAGATGGCACCATGCAACCATGTCCTGGGCCCTGCCCACTGCAGGCCAACATCCATGCCACACCCACCACACATGCCGTGCTGCCCTGCCACCAGGCCTACCTGCGAATCCACTGTGTAAATCTCAGTCGAGGTGTCCTCATACCCCAGCTCCATCACCAGGTCGTGGATGGTCTGCCAGAGGGGTGGGCAGGGTGGACCAGGCAGCAGCGGAAGTCAGGGGGCAAGGCTCACAACAAACAGAGGGTCGGTCTGGGATTTAGGGCGGCAGCATTGGCAGCGCAGGGAAGAAGAAAAAACCAGGCCAGGATGTTGGGCGCTCATGTAACCGCTGATGCAGCACATCGGATCGACCGTACAGGGCAAGGCGCAGCAGCGCAGCCAAGGGGCCCCACCTTCTGCCCGATGGCGTTCTTGGAGAAGAAGCCGTCGGGGCGCACGTCGCCAAAGGTGAGGGTACTGGCATCGGAGTAGAAGCGGTGCAGGTGCTTGGGCGAGGCGTGCTGCACGGTGTAGTACTGGGACACAAACTGGTTGCCCACCTGCACGCCGGCAAGGGCTGGGCTAGTTTGGTGGGAGTTTCGAAGGGGGAGTTGCGGGAGAGGGTGCGCGCGGTAAGGGAAGGGGACATACAGGTCTGTAGCAAGGCGGATGGGCTGCAATTGTTGCTGCAGATGGCAAGCAGTGACAGAGAAGAGCAGCCGGCGTGCTGCCCACTCGTGGCGTGCAGGTGGAGGAGCAGGTCGCATCAGGCGTGCCGCCGCCGACTCACCGCCTGGGCGGGCGTGTCCTGCGACTGCTGCGGCATCTGCTGCGCGGCTGCCTGGAGCGGCACTGAGGCAGCCATGGGCGCACGTCCCTGTGGGGGGGCGGGGAGTCAGCGATCAGGGCGTGCGGAAACCCACCACGTGAAAGCAGCACAGACGTGCGATCGCCTGCCTCCCACCCCCAGGCTGGCTCCCACCTGCGGTCCGGCGGTTCACCAAGGGCTGCAGAAAGGCTGGTGGGGTGTGGGGCCAGGTCGGCCGGTCCGCCAGAGGAGGACGAGGAGGAGGGCCAAGGAGGAGCCGGTCGCGGGCTGCGAGCTGCCCCAATGCACTTAGGCTTGGATGACAGCCGCTGGGAGCCTTGGGCTCAGTACAGGTGTCCCGCTGAAGAAGGCGGCCGGTTCGATTTCTCCTCTTCTTTCTCAACATGTACAAGCGTGGGCGGGATTGGATCTACACTCACGGGGCCGATGGCGGGGGCTCAGATGACAGCAGTTCCGACGATAGCAGCGCCTCTGGAACCGAGGATGTTGCAGGTAAGACCAGTGGTACTCACAGGGCGAACGAGGAGCAAAACGTCACCCACCATATGCAAGCTGTGCCATGCAGCGCATGTAGACGCTGGCCCCAGCGCCCCCCTGCCTGCCTGCAGACCACTCGAGCAGCGACTCGGAGGCAGAGGACAGCGGCAGCGGGCAGCCTGAACGAGGTAGGCGCCACTGACGACGGGCGGCATGCGGCAGCCGAGCCCTGTGTCGTGCTCCCCCGCTGTCCATTGCCTCCTTTGACCAATCGCACAGCATGCGGCCCTGCCCTTCGTAGAGGAGGAGAGCAATGACGAGGAAGCGAAGGATGCTGCCGCTGCCGGCGCTGGCTCAGAGGACGGCGACGGCAGCCCGCCGCCAGTGATGGCACGCCGTCTGGAGGACCTGTCTGAGGACGATTTCAGCGGCGGATCGGAGGAGGACGAGGAGCGGGCGATGCAGCTGGACGCGCTGCTCCGGTGAGGCTCTCAGGCAGTGTTCGGCGAGGTGGGGGCATGTTTAGCACAAGGCAGAAGACTGGCATGATGGCAGTAGGAAGAGTATGGAAGGGCCGCTGCCTGCCACAGAAGGTGGTGGCCAGCGCCAGCAGAGAGCGTCTGAATGACTAGTGCAACGTGTTCACCACTGCATCGTGCTGTTGCCCTATGCCCACAGCAACTGGATGGAAGCACCCAAGGAGGAGTGGGTCAAGGGGCGGGCGGTCAAGTGCCGTGTTTGCGGCGGCACGCTCATCCTTAATGCCCTCGCCTTCCAGCAGCACGCTGGCTCCAAGAAGCATGCCAAGAAGCTCGCGCAGGCGGAGCAGCAGTGGCGTCAGCAGCGCCACAGTGGTGGGGGCAGTGGCAGCAGCAGCAGCGATGAGGAGGAAGAGGTGGCACGGCGGTGGCGGGCCTTTTGTTTTGCTGAGGACTACGACAGCGGCAGCGACGACGAGGCGGAGACACACCAGGAGCGTCTGCAGCGCCTGAACGCAGTGTTGGAAGCCGCCAAGCAAAAGCAGGTGGCTGCTGCAGCAGCAGCTGCTGCCAAGAAGCAGGCACGGCAGGCGCGTCGGGAGCAGAAGCAGAAGCAGCAGGCTGCGGCATCTGCAACTGGGGCCGCTGCTGGGGATGCTGCCATTGGAGAGGCTGGCAGCAAACCCAAAGTGGGAGAGGGAAAGAACAAGCGGCCTGGCAAGCGGCAGCGGCAGGAGATGAAGAAGCAGGGGCTGTGGAAAAGCAAGCAGCAAAGCAAAGGACAGCAGCAGCAGCAGCAGCAGCAGGGCAAGAAGCAGCAGGCACCTGCGAAAAAGGAGCAGCCAAAGCAGCCGAAGGTGAAAGCGACGCAGACGCAGGTGCAGAATCATCAGCAGGCCGCCAAGTCGGCAGCACCGCGGAAAGCGGCCAAGGCATCAGCACCTGGAGCAGCGCCTGGAACGCACACGAAGCCACAGGCGAAGAAGAAGGTGCAAGCCTGACCCACCAGTCACCTTTCCCAGCTCTTCCCTGAATGTTTGCGCTGTCTTGAGACAAAGAAAATAACTCAGCACCGCATAGAAGCTGATTACGCACAGGCGAACATCAATGCATACAAACTGATAGACAACGAATTCATCACAATGCCACCGTTCACAGCTCGTCCCGGTTGGCCTGAGGATCGCCCTCCACCTCATCGCCACCCTCCAGGAACCGCTGCCGCGCCTCGACCTCGCGCCTCAGCGCCTCGGCTGCCGCGGGTGTGCAGGCCGCAGGGGTCTGCAGCTCTGCGCTGTACTCGCAGCGGCTGGGCTCCTCCACCTTGGCCAGCCGCTCTGTCTGCCCGCAGTGCAGCGAGACCTGCAGCGCAGCACGATGAGAAGAGCAGAGCAGCACTAGCAATCAGGCAGACAAGGGTGAAGCGCGAGGTTCAACAAACGCGACCGCCAGGACCAACAAAACAACCAGTGTGTGACGCAGCCCATGCAACCCAACGCACCGTCATGCTGCGGCTGGGGCCCTGCCAGCAGGTCGCCCCGTTCTTGAATGCCAGCTTGGTCTCGCCAGCCTCAAAGCCCGACCAGCTTCCCAGTGAGGTGGCGCTGCCGCCCTCCTTCTGGGAGGCCTTGTCGAAGGGGCACACCTCATACGTGTACTTGTCCACCTGCATCACAGGATACGGTACAAATCAAACACCAGTAAATGCGACTGTGAAACAGCACCAATGACGAGCAGTGCGCGCCCAGTGCCAGGCGAGGAGAGTAGATTGCTCGCATTTCGCACGACAAGAAAGGCACAATCAAAGGGCCACTGGGCGCAGCGCAAATTACTAAGCTGCTCTGCAATCCACACGCCGTCGCAATTCACACACAGCGCACCTTGGCATCAAAGCAACGGTCCACCAGAGCTACAAACGCGTCACCCTCGCCATAGCTGCCATCCAGCTTCGCCTGCAGCTTGCGCTGCTCCTGCTCCAGGTCATTGAGCTTCTGGCGCGCCTCGTTGGCTTTGGTGCGGGCAGGGTCCAGGCGTGTTTTCAAGGCGCTGATCTCAGCGTCTGCAGAGAGGGCAGGCAGGAACGTGGGATCTGGGGGCAAGGTGGCAGGCGCCAGGCCTTGATGCGACAGACAGACAATGCGGAGCGCGGCATCAGCAGCTTCACTGTACAAAGCCAGGACAGCTCAGCAGCGCGGAGAGGAGCATAGCAGGGCGGACCCACCGATGGCGGCAATGGCGCCGGTCAGCTCAGTGTCATCAGCGACAGTCTCGTTGCCCGGCTTGGCGAGCGCCTTAAACACTTTCTTCAGGAGTAGCCTGGCCTTGCCAAAGGCAGAAGTGGGACGCTGCCCCGCATTGCCGCCCGCCGCACTCGCGCCAGCACCCGCCGCACTCGCGCCAGCACCCGCCGCACCCTCCTCGGCGCCCGGCTCCCCTGCATCGCCGCCATCACCATCAGCGCCGCTGGCGCCAACATCAACATCAGCTGCACCCTCGTCAGGAAAAAATTGCTGGGGTTCCGCATCCTCCTCCTCCAGTGCAGCGGCATCAGCTGCATGCAGGTCCTCGCCATCATAGGATGGCAGCACCGGATCTGCATCCTCCTCGGGCCCCGCCTCCTCCTCCACTGCCCCGCCATCGCCATCCTTGGCACCAGGGATCCACTGTGCCATTCGCTCCTTGGCAAGTTCTTCTTCAGACTTTTCTACTGCCTCATCCTCGGCAGCTTCCTCCACGCCAGGCTCAGCCTGCTCCTCGCCCACGCCCTCGGCGCCGCCCACCTGCTGCTCGTCCTCAAAAGCCGCTGTCTCCTGCTGCTGTTCGCCCTCCGACTTGGCGGGCTCCTCAGGCGGCTGGCGCTTCTTCTTCTCCTCCTCAAGCTCCCGCTTGCGGTCCTGCAGCTTGCGCTGCTCCTCTTCCAGCTTGCTCTTGTCGGCTGAAGGGCCAGGCAGGCGATGGAGGCAGATGGCACAGGGATAGCAAGATCAGCAGGCAATGCAATGTTGATGCATACTTGTGTTTCCTTGACCCTGGAGCAACAGTGACCGCAGCAACCACACAGAAGCAATGGTTGTGTAGATTCCCCAAGGCCGCAACTGCCCGCGATTGCTGTGATCTGCTGCCACCCTGCGCACCGTCGGCAGCCTCCTTCTCCTTGCGGTGCTTCTCCACCTCCGCATCAACCTGCGCCTTGCGATCCGCCCACTTCTGCTTGCTGGCCCCTGCCTCCTCAACATACTTGTTGCGTGCCTGCACGCCCTTGTCAGCTGCTGCCATCTGCAGCACGCGAGGGGCCACGCAAGGCAGAGGTCAACGCCATCGACAGCATGCTTGAAAGAAATACATAGGGGAGGCAAAAAACAACACATCTGCGGCAGGCAATACTGTCAGCAAGTCCCACCTGGTCCTTCAAAGCGATCAGCGACTTGTAGCCCTTCTCGTAGCAGTTGTTGGGGCAGCGTCCAGCAGGCTCGTCCGAGCCGTCGCAGCAGTCTGCAGGACACCGTGGTATCGAAGGTTGACAGAGCGATCCACGTATCCATCAAACAGAGGAATGAAGCAAGACGAGGTTTTCCAGTTGAGTCGCGGGTACGAGGGCCCAGGCGGTAGCACAAGCTGCACAGCAGGCGCAGAAGTGCAGAAGGGATGGTGCGCACCGCACACGCCATCGTCCACCATGGAGGCGTTGAGCAGCAGCGGCAGGTAGAACTTGTTTGCGCAGAAAAAGTGGCCGTTGGGGCAAGCTGACGTGCCTGCAGCAGTGTGCAAAACCGCCGGCATTAACAGCAGCCGTAGGCGCTCACGTCAACTGTGCCCACCGCACTGGCGCAGTGCTGTACCTGGCTCATCCGAGCCGTCAAAGCAGTCGCAATAGTTGTCATTGACCTGCAGTCGAATGAATGCTCAGTCGTGCACCTCAGTGCCCTGGGCCAGTCGACAGCGTGCTGGGGCCGCCGATGGCAAGCACCACGGTCTGCACACCGCCGCACCCCTCCATCCATCCCTGCCTGGCAGCTTCACACCAGCCCACCTGCTCAAAGGGCACACTCTTCTTGCCGTCCAGGCAGGCGAACTTGCCATCAGCTGTGGGCTCGTAGCGAGGCCCCAGGGCGGGGTCCAGCCCCCGGATCGGCGGCCCACCAGCACACAGCGCGGGCACCAGAGCCAGCGCCAGCAACCCCAATGCCGCCCGACACCCCATCCTCAGAGCAGCGCTGCACAGACGCAATGAAGCACGCTGCGGCTCAATCCAGGGCGAGCTCGATGGCCGCAGGACCTGTGCTGGAGGCGGCAATGCCGTACTGTCCCGCAAAAGATTGCCGCAGACATTTAGGAGCCGGGGCTACGCCAGCATTGCCATGTGGCTCACGCACATGGCCCTGCATGAGCCTGAGCGCGTGCGCACCAAAAAGCACAAGGGCATCCTCACCCACATTGTGGCGCAGCTGTGCAGCCGGGCCATGATGCAGGGCACCACTTTCGCCCTCCACAAGGTGCGCGCCCACATTGGGGTGCTGGGCAATGAGCTGGCTGACGCGGCCGCCAAGCAGGCGGCCAGGGCGGCTGAGGGCGATGCCAATGTTACATTCTATACCGATGCGCTGGCGGGCACCCCGGGCCTGGGGGCCAGCTGGCCGCGACGCATCGCCCGCCCACGGAACGAAGACGAGGAGGTGTCCACCTACTGGCTGGCCGACTCCCTGCCGTCTGTGAAGAAGCAGGTCGCCCGGGTCCTTCAAAACAGGATTGTGGCCAGCACGCGCAGCGTCATGCTTACCCTGCTGCTGCAGCAGCGGGAGGAGGGCCCTGATGCGCCTGGGATGCAGCCCGAATCTGCGGCTGCCATTTGGACCAGCCAATTCACGTTTGCCCAGCGCCGTGCTGCGTTGCTGCTGCGCTTCAATGCCCGCCCCTTCCGCAAGCAGCTGCATGGCTTTGACGCCGCCCGCCACCCCTCCGCGCTGTGTGACCTGTGCATGGCGCAGGTGGAAGAGACGCAGGCGCATGCGCTGGGCGGATGCCAGCACCCCAACACGCATGCTTTGGTGTGCAGCCGTCATGGTGGCACCGTGCACCTGCTCCATGAGGCCATCCAGAAGGGGGTGAGCTTCCACACTATGGCAGACGCCGAGGGCCAATGCCAGTTTGTCGAGCCGGCCTGGCTGTTGCCTGAGCAGCAGCGCCCCACCACCCCTGATGTGCTTGTCGTGCTCGGCCTGCTTGCCGCCAGCGCTGGCCCGCCGGACAGACAGCAGCATGACATTTGCATGCTTGAGTGCTACCACACATATGATACTAACCTGGCCGGGCGGTGGGCGACGAAGCGCAGCAGCCATGACGCTCTCCAGTCCATGCTGGCGGCCCCCGGACGCTGGCGCGGCGCCACGCAAGCTGCCATTGGCGTCTCGCACTCGGGCCTCGTTACGGGCAACTTCATGGCCGTCATGCACGCTCAGATAGGCCTCAGCTGCTCTGCTGTCAAGCGCTTGGTGGTTGACGTGGCGCAGCATTCGGTGCAGAATTGCATGAATTTGCTTGCAGCCCGCAAGAATGCGAGGGGGCCCCAGCACGACCTGCCGGTGACCCTCCCCCGCCACCTCCCCAGCCACCGCAGGACGGATCCCCGCAGGCTGGCCCGAGCGCACCTTCACGAGCGATGACGCTTACCCGGCGGAGGCGGCGGCACGATGACGGCCCAGCAGACGCGGCGGACAGACGCACTCGGCGCAGGCAGGACGGTGGCACGGCAGATCGCCCGCAGGCTCGCCGCGGCAAGCGGCAGGCACCGCAGGATGTGCCCAGGCAGGCGAAGCGCCGCGCGGGCGCGGCGGCAGCGGACGCGACTGCGAGGGTGGGGCGGGGAGGGGGAGCGGCGGGGCAGGGGGCAGCCACGGCGGCGGCGGCGGTGGCGGCAGCGGCGCCAGCAGCGGCTGCAGCGGCGGCGCCGGCGCGGGTGGCGGGGAAGCGGGCAGCGGCGGCCGAGGGGCGGCGACTGATCGATCCAGGCTGACCTGCACCTGTGTTCCCCCTCGTTTTACACACGGGAGCCAGGGGCTTGACACCCCGTTTCCTCCCAGTACGGCCGAAGTACAAATCACGCGTCCCGCGTATTCTCTTCTTCTTCTTCTTCTACAGGAGATGAGCGAGTGTAGCGTGCCATGGAAGTCCTGACAGCCATCGAGGGGTGTGAAGACACTCGGCTGAAGGCCCGCTTCCTGAAAGCTATTTCCTTGGTGTCCCGCGCCCTTGACCTGTATGGGTAAGGAGGCAGGGTATGGATGTGCAGAAGGCAGAGGGCAGCAGTCTGGAAACTCCCGACTGCCGCCGCCGCCGGCACTGGCGGAAGCGCTCCATCACCCAGCTGCCTGCCAACCACATTGCTTGCCCTGGCTGCAGGACCCGGGGGGTGGCATTCAGCTTCAATGGAGGCAAGGACAGCACTGTGCTACTGCATCTCCTTCGTGCCACAGTGGCGCAGCGGCAGCGCCTGCATGAAGCCACCGTGGGCACCCCCAATGGCTTCTGCGACGACCTGCGTAAGCAAGCAATCGAGCTCGCTCTGCCTGCCTGTGGGAATGTTTGGCTGCGCTCCGTGTTTGGCTGCACTCCGGCACTTTGGGGACTTTGGAGCATCCTCAGCACATGTTGGCGCCTGGCCTCGACTGCTGTCCGCCTGCATCTTGCTGCTTGCCATGCAGCTCTGGGTGGCGTGTTGACCTTCTTTTTCCACCACGACACCGACTTTCCTGAGATTCTGGAATTCACCCATGAGACCAATAAGCAGTATGGGTGAGCGTCACTGCCAACTTGGACAGACGCTGCCAGGGCAGCCGTGTCCTGGCACGTATCCTGCACATTTGGGCTGCCAGGCATCCCTAGGCCTGCACGCTGCCTTGCTGTTGTGCCTTCTGCCTTTGCAGGCTGTGCATGGAGATTCTGACGGGGGACTTTAAGCAGGGCCTGGAGCAGCTGCTGCAGCAGACGCACATCCAGGGCATCATCCTGGGCACGCGCAGGTTGCTGGGAGGCCTGCGATTGGTTTCCTCTCCTGCCTGATCAAGTTGCCTGAACTCAGCCAGATTGCCCATGGCTCAGCCGGCAGTCAGACAAACCTGCGTGCAGGGGCGACCCTAACGCCGCAGACCAGGAGACCTTCTGTCCAAGCAGTGTTGGCTGGCCACCCTTCATGCGCATCAATCCCATTCTGGACTGGAGCTATCATGACGTGTGGGGCTTCCTCAACGTGCGCACAGTGTAGCCAGCTGCAGCATCCTGTTGATCATGGATGCAAACCGAGCCTCTTCCTGTCCGTTCTGCTGCGCAGCTGGCGCACGTTCCATACTGCTGCCTGTACGACCAGGGCTACACCTCGCTGGGAGCAGGTGATTGTTCATGCATTTCTGTGATCTTCGCTCGAACATCCTGTGTGCTGCCATCATCTGACAATCATTCATCCCAATAGCTGTGCAGTCTCCAACACTGTGCCCAACAGTGCGTTGCGGCTAGAAGATGGCAGCTACGCACCAGCGCACATGCTGCCAGATGCGCGGCTAGAGCGTGCAGGGCGACAGTCAAAGGTGCAGCGGCAGGTCAGCGAAGCAGGGAGTGCAAACCGCACAGCAGCGCTGCTGATCATTGGGGATGAAATCCTCTCAGCAAAAGTGGAGGACGCAAACACCCCCTTTCTTTGCCGCGAACTACGAGCCATCGGGTGGACGGTTAATAAAGTGGTGGTTGTGCGGGACGATGTGCTAGCCATTTGCCAGGAGGTGCGAAGACTGTCGGCAGCCCACGACATCGTCATCACCGCTGGAGGCTTGGGTGGGTATATCACTGCCACAAGAAAACATTGGCCTTTGTCTTTACAAGTCAGACCACGCCCTACCGCATCACTGCTTGTGTGCTTCCCTTCCCAAATTACCAGAGCTTGGGTTAGGTTGTGATGTGCGCAGGGCCCACACTGGATGATGTGACCATGGCGGCACTGGCAGAAGCGGTGGACCAGCGGCTGGCGCTGCACCCTCAGCTGGAGTCGCGGATTCGCAAGAAATTTGGCGACAATACGACAAGCGCGCACCTGAAAATGGCAGAGGCACCTACTGGTAAGGAGTAGGTGGGGCTGTGCCTTCGGGCCTGTTGTGGGATCGTATCATTTGGGCGCAACAAATCTGCCACCTGCTCTGCTGCAGGCTCTGAAGTGCACTTGATAGAGTGCCGCATGGAGGATGGCACGCTCTCGCCCTTTCCACTGCTCCGATGCCGAAACGTTATCGTGCTGCCCGGCATCCCGGCCCTTTTGCAGGTACCTTTTAAACCTTAGGTTACAGGGTGGAGGACAGGGGCACCCATCGGCATGCTAGCTAGTTACAATCTGCACCTGCTCAACATGCTTTGCTGCTCCTTACACCGATGCTGCTGTGACATGAACCGCAGAAAAAATGGCGGGCAGTGGAGGCACACCTGCAGATGGAGGGGCCGCAGGCCGCGCCTTTCCGCACGGTGCTACTGAGGTTACGATTGAATGACGAAACTCAGGCAGGTGCCTTGCATTAGGACCCTTTGCTCAAATGCATGTGCAAGGAGTGTGCATCCTCAAGACAACCCTTGTGCCCCGGAACTGCCAAGTTGAATGATGGGCTGGGCTCTGCTTGTAGGTGGCAGCGGCGCTGGAACACGTAGCAGCGGTGTCTGGCGAGGCAGTCTCTCTTGGAAGCTACCCTGTCAGCAACCAGGTTGATGATGCTGGTGTCGTGCTGAGCCTGGAGAGCCGTTCCACAGAGTCGCTGACGGCAGCATGCCAGCAGCTGAAGCAACTGCTGCCCGAGGGCGCCATTATCAGCGAGTCCCGGGACAGCAGCATCATCAACACGCCTGTAGCCAGCCCCGCAGACGTGCCAGGCCTGGGACCTGCTTAAGCTGCTCTGTGCTTTGAACAGCGGCAGTTGACTAGAAGAGCTGCAGTTGTTGTAGCAACCATGCATTATCATAAACAGTAGCATTCCATGAGAGGAGTAGCTGTGGTCAAATGAGACAAGTAATAATCGGGCATAGAAATCAGGAGCAGTTCAGGCCGGAGCAGCGGCCAAGGAATTGATGATTGGATGCAGCGGAGGAGGAGAAGAGGTGATGGCATGGAAAAGGTCCGGGGCGGGGTATCAATGCCCTAACTTCTGTACTAGGCAGCAGCAAGGCAAACGCTTCACCGGTTGCCGCCCCCCAACTGCTGGCCCATCCATGCCTGAACGGCAGAGGCCAGCTGGTTGATGTTGAGAGTGCCGACATTGCTGTTGCTGGAGCCAGCATTGCCGCTGCTCATCCAAATGTTCATCTGGTCCACATAATCAGTAAGCCTGGTGTAGTAAGCATATGGAACCGTGCAGTCGAGTGAGCCCCAGGAGGTCAGGCCCACCAGCACATCGCCAGTGGCGGTGGGCAGCACGATGGGTCCGCCCGAATCGCCCTGGCACGTAAAGCCGGTGACGCCGCCAGCGCAGAAATTGTCCAAGAAGGACTGGGGGCATGTCCCAGAGTCGAATGCCGTCAGGTCGGTGTATCGCAGCACTTCACTGTTCAAGCCCGTATCGTCGAGGCCGAAGCCTGCCGCATACACTGTATCGCCAGGGGCTGGAAGCGGCGGGCCGCTGGCTGCTGGCAGCGCCACTGTAGGCGCATCAGATGCCTGGGACAACTTCAACATGCCAATATCGTAGCCGGGCCTGCTGAATGGCGGCTGGTTGTCGTCAAAGCCCTGGTGCACAAACACGGCCGCCACATTGTGCCACCTGCCCTTGATCCACACGCCCAGCTGGCCGGGGTCGGCCTGGGTGCCCTCGTGCATGAGGCAGTGCGCTGCGCTGACGACCCAGTCGGGGGCCACCAGGGAGCCGGAGCAGGTGGCGACATACTCGCCGGCCTCCAGCTGCAAGTATGCCGCGTAAGGGAAAAGTTCGTTCCTGGGGTCTGGGTCGCCCTGAATGACGCGCGTCTCAATGCGTGCTGCTTGGTCGACGGCATCCTCATCAGCGTCGGTGCTGTTGCTGAGGGAATGCGCGCCGGGGACCGCGGTCCAGCCGTTGGTGGGAGGCGCATTGAGCAGGGCGGAGGGCGGCGGCGTCAGCGCGCCAGCGGGAAGGCTGAAAGCTGCGGGCAGGGCAGGGGGAGCGCCGGGTTGAATTGGAAACATGTCGATTTATTTTCTGCAGGGGGCATGGGTGGCCCGGCAGGTGTCGGCGGTGCAGCCCACTTACCATCGGTGCCTCCAGCAGGAGCCTCGTCATACAGCGCACGCCGGCTCGACAGGCGCAAGGAAATGGCACGACCTGCACACAACGCTTGCAGCGGGCATGGCCGTGTCAGCAGTGCAGTGCCAGCAGGAGGACAGCGCAGGGCCAGGTGGTGGTCACGGTGGCGGCGCGGCATACGGGGCGAACTCACCGTCAGCGACTGACGCTGCGGCGCACACAAGTAGAGCGAGCAGCAGGCTGCTGATCGTCGTGAGGCGCATGCCTTGGTGACTAAAAGAAGAGATTTCGGAAGGCTGGACTTCAAGTTGAGAGAGCAGGGGCAAAAGCTGGTTGCCAACGCTGCTTTGCAGTGGAGCTGGATTGATAAGTTTTGACAAGGAAATGCGTGTTGCATCTGCTTAAACTTCGTTTAATGCATTCGAGCTCGCAAGCAACGTGTTGGTCTTGCAGCTTCCCTGCAGCTGCTGATGCAAGGAAAGAGCCCTCAGGCATGACTTGACCGAGAACCAGTTCCGAGCACTCGATCGAGTTGAAACATACCACACGCTGCAGCTGTGGACTGTCAGAATTGGCCCCCTACCGGTTCGCCCAGCGGCGGTGCCCGCGCCTATCCTTGCGTCCTGACGGGCTTGAGGTAGTGGCTTGGTGTGTGCCCCCCCAGTTGATTAGGTGCCATTTAGAAGAGAGGCTACTGTGTGCAATTCCTCCAGGGAGCAATGATTGCTTCCGCGTGGTGCGGTCCATGCAGTCCAAGTCTTTCCACTGCAAGCCTAGCGCCTGAGGCCCCCGTGGAGGTGATCACCCCGTGCATCCGCCAACTGCACGCAACTCGGGTACCCTCTGTCACCCTTGCAAATTGAGTGCGTGCTAATTTGTGATGATCTCAAGTGCTCTCCAATACTGGCGATGTGCCCACGCCGCATTGAGCTGCGCGGCCAGGGTCCCGCGACGCTTTGCATTGGCTCGCAGCATGGATGACGTCTGCCCAACACAAATAGGAGCATACATGCAGCCACAGCGAGACGGCCTCTGCCCGCTGCTTCCGGCTGCACCGCAGGCGCCGCCCCGTGCCAGTAGCTGCAGGCGGGGGGGCAGCGGGCAGCGCTTCGCGCACGAGGCCGGCGTTTCACACATTGTACGCCGTGGGCATTGAGCTGTCGCACAACGCAGCAGCGGTCTGCTGATCGTGCCCTCCAAATGTTGGACATGACTCGGGGTGGAGGCTGAAGCTGGGTGGAGGCATGCATATGCACAATGCTGAAGGGAGGAGAGGAGCAGAGTCTGCCCCTGTTGCAACCAAAAGTTGGGGGAGGCGACCGGGGTCGGGTGGTGGCGCGCGCAGAAACTGGCCGACCTCGTCTGGGCAGCCCTCTTTGGTCGGTGGGGCAGGATGAAGTTCAGCTCTACCGTGAGCAGCAGCCGGCGGAAGTGCCGCAAGGTGGGTCATGCGGCAGTGGGAACATGGGGGACGGCGCGCAGGCCCGATGGGCGGACACGCAGGCGCACCACCGCCAGCCATGCCGTGTGGGGCGCCTGGCGGCCCTCGGGGGAGGCCTCCGCCATGTGCTCACCGCTGGCAGCCCACCATGTGCTGCAGGCGCACTTCACGGCTCCCTCCAGCCTGCGGAGGAAGCTGATGAGCGCGCCGCTGTCCCCAGAGCTGCGCAACAAATACGGAGTGAGCGAGCAGCACGCGACTGGCCGGGGCAGAGCCCAGGCAGGAGGCTGCAGGCGTGCAGCAGGGGCGACTGCCGGGACAGCACGCGGCCATGCGGCGCATGCACGCCCTGCCGCCCTGCCATGGCGCCGCCCCGCCCACTCGCTGCGTCCCCACTCTCTGACACTTGCTGGGTTTACTCCGCAGGTGCGCTCCGTGCCCATCCGCAAGGATGACGAGGTGACTGTCGTGCGCGGCACCTACAAGGGCCGTGAGGGCAAGGTGGTGCAGGTCTACCGCAAGAAGTGGGTGATCCACATCGAGCGCATCACCCGCGAGAAGGTCAACGGTGCGTGCCGGTGGCACGCGGCGGGAGAGCTGCAGCCGCTGCCGTGTTAAGCGCGCTGCTGCTCAGTTGCCCTGCTGCCGCTTGCATGCAACTTGCCTGCCAACCTGCTGGCTGCTGCCGCTGCTGCGGTCAGGCTGTGGGCGACGTGGCAAGTGACCAGCAGGCAAAGCAACCGCAGCATCAACTCAGATGGGGTCAGATGGGGCTTGTTTCTCGCGTTGGCAGCAGCAACCGGCAGATGCAGCAGCGGCTGCAGCCCCCGCAGAACGAAACATGTGCCACGTGGAGCAGCCGAGCACCCTGCGACACATGTTTGATGTCAGGCTCAGCGAGGAGCGCATGGCAATTATGCAATGGGCAGCAGTGTGGAGCTTTGTATCATGGCGATGCACAGCTCGGTGGATAGCTGCACCAGCGCTTTGCCAGACATGCCGGCGGCGCAGGATCACCAACGTTTGGCGCTGCCGGCATTCACGTGCCAGCAGCAGCAGGGGACCAGCATAACATGCATCGCAGCGGCAGCTTTCTGAGGCACTGTCGTCGCACTGTGCTGTCACCCCGCAGTGGCTGCGGCCAGTAGCTCAGCAGCATCCATTATTTCCAGCCCCGGGGGAGGGGCCCTGCCCCACTTCCATGCCAAGCCTTCCCCAGCCTCGGGGCCTCCGTGGCCGCTCAATGCTGCCCCACTGCCCCACTGCCACCCCTCTGCCTGCTGCATGTCACCGCCGCCGCTCGCCGCCCCGCGCTCCCTGCCGCAGGCGCCACCGTGAACGTGGGCGTGGACCCCTCCAAGGTGGTCGTCAACAAGCTGAAGCTGGACAAGGATCGCAAGGCGCTGCTGGAGCGCAAGCGCGCGGGCAAGGGCCTGGCCGACAAGGGCAAGTTCACAGAGGCAGAGGTGCAGGCGATGGAGAACGTCGAGTGAGTGGGGCGCGCCGGCTGCGCGTGGCTGGTGCTCGGTTGCTTGTGCAGAGGAGCTTTGTCTACGAGGCTTGGTGCTGTGCAGTACCTGACAGCAGCATTGTTGGTGCTGCTGTCCACAAGCTGCCCGCTGTTTGGTGCAACTCTAGAAATGCGGATTTGGTCAGCTGCGGTGTGGTGTTGACTCTAATGTCAGCTGCCCTTGCTCCGCTCCCCTGCCGCAGCTGATTGCCAAGACCACCCCCGCAGCAGCAGTAGCAGCAGCTTTTTGGCCCCTGGGCGCGCGCCTGGCGCCAGTGCGACTAGGTCGCCGCTCTTGGCAGCCAGGGCCACCCAGCACCCCATCTACGGCCAAACACCCAGCAGCGCAGCGCAGGCAGTTGGAGGGCAGACCGCCCTCGTTCGGCTCGGCCTCGCTGCACCCTTCAACACGGCGAGCGTTCCAGTGCATCGTAGTGCCTGTCCGGATTTGAATGGGCCTCTATGTCACAACCTCCCGTGTGTAATGTAGTCTGACACGACTGATAGAGACATGCTGGGGCAGCGTCTTCTGGCTTGTCCAGGCGTGCACATGCGATTGCCAGGCCATGTCATCACCTGCTGGCCTTTCATATCGCTTCTGAAGTTGGCGCATTGTGCTTTCAAACATATATCGAGCTCTTGTGAGTGGGCTGGTGGTGCTGGCCTGCTCGGGGGCGTGAGGCCGCTTTGGGCGGTGGCTTCGCGGCTCAGCCGGCAGCCTCATGTGTACACTGGCCTGATATTGGCGGGGTCGAGCACGATCGCGCCGCATTTGTGGCCAGCGCCTGGCCCTCTCTCCGCCCGCCCCGGACCCCACCTTCCCCGCCCCGCCCCCACAGGTGCAGGGCCCCCACCAGTGTTGTCTACTTGTTAGAAAACACATCGATATCCCACCATCACTGTCGCCGCATTGATCAAATGGCACTGGAGGAGCCACGGGGCGGCAGGGCCTTGGAGTCGCTGGTCCGCACTGTCCAGTTTTGGGGGCGCGCTGGTCAGTGCTACGCCGGCTACAAAGCCTGCCAGGCGCACGCGCTGGTGTTGCAAGCGCTGGGATGGGATGAGGCGCGGCTCAAGGATGAGCTCTGGGCGCGGCAGCACACCAAGGCGGCACAGCAGCTGTACAGCTTGTGTGTCGACCTGCGCGGCTTCTACCTGAAGGTGAATTCTGCTTAGCTGGATGGCATGGTCATGATGGCCGCCTCCATTGCAATGATGGCATCAGTACTGATTGCTACTTTTGTGTACATACTCGCGTGTCATGCCATGACATGCCTGAGTTACTTGATTGGTTTGGTGGTTGGGCAACTGCAGACTGGACAGTTCATCGGCGCTCGCGGCGACTTTGTGCCGGAGCAGATCTGCCGCAAGCTGTCGCTGCTGCACGACCAGGTGTGGGTTGGGCCTGGGCAATCTGCTATGTATTTGTGGGGCCAAGGGTCCTTGGCCTGGCAACTGTAATCAAACCCAGTCAGGGCAAAATTTTGCCCACTAAGCTGGTGCGCTGGCATCGTTGCAGGTGCCACCCATGCCGGCTGCACAGGCACGAGAAGTGATTGAGCGGGAGTTGGGGGCGCCCTTGGAGGCGCTGTTTGAGTGGATTGATCTGGAGGAGCCGCTTGGTTCTGCCTCTATTGGCCAGGTGCTGCCCTCTGATTGGTTGCTGAGCTCCGCCTGCTGCTGGCACAGATGGTCTGGTGTCACACATGTGCAGCCGTCACCTGCTTTTAGTTGTTTGCTCTGCTCATAGGTGCACAAGGCCAAGCTACGGTGTCCGAGGCAGCGCAAGGGGCGGCCATTCCTGCGTCCAGTGTGGGATCTGCTGCGTGGCGGCTACACACCAGAAATAGCGCCGGGCAGGTGGGTGGACCATGGTTGACTTAACAGCGCTGACGTGGATGTTGGGAGCGCATCAAAACACTACACTTTCCCTCTTCTTCTTTTCAGGCCGCCTGTGGACATGGAGCTGGCCTGCGAGAAGGGCCCCAAGGATGGCATCGTCGCAGTCAAGGTAAGGGGCTCTCGACCCTCGGGCACCCTCATGTTTGTTTCCTCCTGCCTTCCAGATTAGTTGAATTGCCTCTGTTGCTTTCCCTGCCTGCTGCACAGGTTCAATACCCGGATGCGCTGCCCACCATGTCTCTCGACCTGTCCAACGTTCGCCTGGCCGCCGCCTTCCTGTCCAAGACTGAGATCAAGTTTGACATGGTGTCTGCAGTGGACGAGCTGGCGGCGCAGGTGCAGGCAGCAATTGCTCAGACGTGCTTGGGTGGAGTTTGGCATTGCCTGCCCCCCAATGTGCACTCGGCAGTTGAAGCTGAGCAGTGTCCGCCACGCCTGCTTTTGTTCCAGATTCGACTGGAGTTTGACTTCTGCCGGGAGGCTCGCATAATGGATGCCGTGGCCCGCCAGTTCCAGGTATTCGATGTTCCAACTTGATGGCGCTTTCGAATCGTGAATCGGGTCTCAATGCATGCTCAGGTTGCTGTGCCTGCTTCCCCGTCGCCTCTTGTGCCGCAGAAGCTCAACCACCGCATCGACGTGCCGCGCAGCGTGCCTGGCATGGTGACAGACCGTTTGCTGGTAATGAACTTTTTGGATGGCATCCCCATCACCCGCCTGGAGCGACACACTCAAAAGTGGGTGTCTTGTCTCTTGGAAACTCTAGGCATTTGCTGCAACGGGCAGCTGAGGTCATTGATTGGGTCAACTGCAGTATCACCCGTGCGCCACCTGTCTGCCTGTGCAGCCTGTCGGCAGCCACCAAGCAGATGGCGGCCAAGCGCATCCTGAGCCGTGTGTCAGAGGCGTACGGCCGCATGCTGCTGCTGGACGGCTTGTTTCAAGCAGACGGCCATCCTGGCAACATCCTTGTGATGAAGGGTGGCAAGGTGGGCAGGGTGCGAGGTCAGATGGGATCAGTCGTGGCGTCCTGAGCCTGTCGTGCAGCTTGACCTTGAGATGGGTGTCGGCACATGGGATTAGGACAGAACACCAAGCGCTCAAACATGGGATGCGCTCCTCCCTCGACCAGCCCTTCACCTGCACTGCCCTCCTGCAGATTGGACTCATCGATTATGGGCAGTCCAAGCAGCTGCCGGACCCTTACCGTGCGGCCTTTGCCCAGCTGGTGCTGGCTCTGGACAAGGGGGACAACGCTGCCATTGCGACAGCTTTGCGTGGTGTGGGCGTGGTGACGGAGCGGGAGGAGGCCCCGTTGCAGGCACGGCTGGCGTACGGCATGTTTGACACGCGGGGCAGGTGAGGGTTTGGAGGTTGCTGAGGGAGTCGGGTGGGCTGCTCCATTGCACAGGACAGGCTTCTGGTGGGTGGGGAGGGCTATTTCCTCGGGTTTGTGGTGGCCTATTGCACATCAGGAACCCTCCCTTTGCCGAAACATCATGCATGCAGTGTGGACCCATTTGCCCCGGACTCTCCGATTAAAGCAATGGGCATCGAGAAGTTCCCGCCGGACATGTTTTTCGTGCTGCGGGTGGTGCAGGTGAGCTGGGGTGCAAGCCGATGGATGCTGCATGATTGAGCAACCTGTGTTTGCGATGTTCCTAGATTCCAGGGTGATCCTGCGTTGTGTCACTAGTCCACCTCCGGCCGCCTGTGCAGCTGCTGCGCGGCCTGAAGACGGGCATGAAGGTGGCAGAGTTCAGCGCCGCCTCGCAGTGGAAGCCGTATGCCCAGGAGGCGGCCAAGCAGCTCAAGGGCGTTCCGCTGCCCGCCTCCCTCAGCGCCCACATCTATGCGCTGCGGTGATTTTGAGGGCGTGCGAGGCGGCCAGCGCCCACGCGATTCACATTGTTTGCAGCACCGAATCGAGTTCAAGCACCCACGCCAGCTGTGCTTGCCCTGCTATTTTGTTCACACATTGCCCTTATCCCACATGCCATTTAAGGACTGTGATTATCAATCACAAGGCCAGCATTGCTACTTAGCCCTGCATTGCATGCGCCTGCGCCTGGCCATGACATGCACGCTGCGTTTTGCAGCTGGTGTGCTTCCCCAGTATCGCTGAGAATCAACTTCCTCTGGGCTAAACGGCTTCCTCCTGTTGAACTGTTTGAAAGCCTGCGCAAGCACAAGCGAAATGGAGGAGTCGCTCCACGGCCTGACTCCTGTCTCACTTCAGCTTGCGGTCAAACAATTACCAAGACGAGCTTTGCAGCGGCTGGCAATGGCGAACGGGGTCAAAGTGAGCGTGGGCTGCAGCACCTGTCACGGTGTTTCTCGTCGGTTTGTTTAGTTGCGCCCCCCTGAGCACGCAAGCAATATTTGGTACCGACTGGCGGCCAGGCCTCTGATGCCGACTGCTGTCGGCGGCGGCACAGCACCAACCTGCCAGTGAGCAAGATGGAGGCTTCCGCAACTGGGAAGCAACCATCCTGTCGCTACCACCCCCTGTAGGCAAACATCGCCTCGGACAAGATCGCCAAGCAGCTGTTTGACCGCTTCATGGCTGAGGAGCCGGGCAGGGCAGGCCCAGCCCGGCTGGCGGAGCAGCCTATGGCAGCCGGGGAGGAGAACGGAGAGCTGTCGCCGGTCAGTAGCGCAGAGGGATGCTACAGCCAGCAGGGAGAGGAGGAGCCGGCATCAGGCATGCGGCAAAAAGTGGCGGCACCAAACCCTGCCTCTCTCAACCCTCTGTTTTTCCTGAATCAGTCATCTGACCAGGAGGCGCCACCACAGCAGCAGGAGCTGCAGCAACAGCAGGGTGACGTGGGTGCTGGACCGAACGGCGCCGTGCCCATACGGCGGCGCCGCACTGGACACGACAAGCAGGAGCGGGCACAGGCGGCTGCAGCGGCAGCTGACCACCCCCGGGTGGCTGGCGGCAAGCGCAAGGCCAGTGTGGAGGCACCGCTGGAGAGCGAGCCACCTGCGGTCAAGCGGCAGGCCAGCAGGAAGAGCTTGGCGATTCCAGGTGAGGGGCTCGACATGCGTTGCGGCCTTTGGAGTATGTTTGTGGCGACCAGGGAAGGCCAATGCATCCACCTTGTACATTGTCTGCAGCTGCTGGAGCAGAGAACGCCGCAGGCGCAGCAGCGCCCACGGCTGGCACCACGGCAGGCCCAGCGCCGGTGCTGTGCACTACCAACGGCACCAGCGCCGCACGTGGGAAGGGCGTGCCCGCTTCCAAGGCTGGCACATCGGCGGCAAGGGGCAGCAAGGCGGCCAAGCTGCCTGCCTCAGTGGCAGAGCGTGCTCGCAAGGCCGAAGAAGCTCATGCGGCACGCCGGGCTGCAGCAGTGGCCAAGGCGCAGAGCAGGGGATGATGTGTAGCTGGGGCTGAGGCGAATCAGGGCAGCCCAGGCACATTGTCGAAGGCTGCCTTTGTACTGGAAGATAGGAATGATTACATGTTTGTAGGTGTGCAAAGCACTGACCGATGGATAGATACTGCTAGCTCTTAAGTCCTGCCTACGAAATCTGAATGTAAATGGAACAGCCGCTGCTGCAACTGGCTACCAGCTAGGTCAAGCTACCCTTTGTGCACTGCTCCTGAAACTGCAAGTCTGGCGCCACTACAGCTTGGGCTCCACGATGCCTGCGGCCTCCAGGTTGGGCAGGATGCTGCTGCGCATGACCGACCAGAAGACCTCATATATGCGCTTGGCGGCCAGGAAGTAAGGGTTTGTGGCGCCATTGTACAGCTGCGCCGTCAGCAACACAAGCCAGCATGTCACGGATTGGGAGAGAAAACCCGCTTCCACCACCACCTTGCCATCACGTATGAAATGAGGCAGGCCAGGAGAAAGCGTGCTTCTCACCTGGCAGTTCTTGACCATTTTGTAGAAGTCGGCGGCAAACATGTTGAGCGTGATGTAATAGCGTCTCGAATTCAGCCGCTCCTCCATGGTGCCCAAGTCCATGGGGTCCTGGCAGGGAGAATCACATGGGGAAGGGGCAAGAGGCAGGAGCATTACCAGCGCAAAATCGAGCACCATTTCGCCCAAACCACTGCACAAATGTGACCCAACCTGCCCTCCAACTACCACCAGCTCTCCTCCAGCACAAATGTCCCAATCTCACAATGATGATGGAGTAGTAATCGGGCACGTCCATGGCCGATACGGGGCGCTGAAAGGGGCCCGCATCGGCATGCTTCTGCGCCTTCTTCAGCAGCATGGTCATGAACTCAAACAGGTTGTCCTACACGGAGGTGGAGCGGAGGAGTAGAGGAGGAGGTCCAGGAGTTCAACAGGCCAGCGAGACTTGGCCCAGGTAAGTGGGCTTCATCTAGCCAGTGCGTGCCCCAGGCAGAGAGCTGCTGCAGCATCCAGCGCTGGAGGGGCAACAACACCATGTTACTGCCCCACTTGCGTACCTCGGTAGGGTCCAAAATCTGGCCGTTCATGGCAATCTGATACTCCTTGTACAGCATGCCTGCCGCATGGCTCCACCCCGCCTCCACCACACCTGCATCAGAGGGCGCGCAGGTCATGTGATGGCCCTTATGATGGCCAGGCAACGTGGACGGCAAGCATTTAACCTGCCACTCGATGGTTATGTTTCGTGGGTGCTGCCTGCCTGCACACCTGGGATGTCCCCAACCGGCATCGGCCCACCACCCTCCTTCCAGTGCGGCAGCCCCGGGTGCACCACATGCCCGGTAGTGTAGCGCTTGACCTCGCCCTCCAGCGCCGCCCGCTGCTTCGCCAACATCTCTGCATGATGGCGGCAGGGGCAGGGTAGGGACTCTGCTGGTGTGACATCCCCTGAAGGGACGGCCAACAGATTGCCTGCGCATGCAGCATCAGCGCCAGGGTTGAACGCTATCTCCCACGCCCACCTGGGAAGGAGGCGTAGGGCAGCGTCGGGTGGATGCGGCACTCCATGAGCGTGCCACCGTCATAATCCTTGATGAACCCAAACCACTGCAGGCCACCAATTGAGAGGAAGGCAAGGTGATGGCATGCGACATGACAGGTTGTAGGCAGGGAAAAATCGCAGAGCAAGCAGCTTGGACATAGCAATGCCCAGGCACCCTGGCGCGAAAGCACTGATGCCGAAAAGCGCACCTTATCCTTCTCTTGTGTCACCGTCTTGGTGAAGGACTGCTTGGAGAAGTAGCCCACAGCGTTGTTATCGGCATAGGTCAGAAAGTACTCCAACCCATCCATCTCCCGTGCATAGTGCTGCAAGCAGGGGAATAGCCCAACGGTTTCAGCGAGAACAGGATTCAAGTGCCTGGTGGGTGCTGTGTGACGACGGCCCCTCCAGTTGGGTCCGCTCCCTTGACCCCGCGATCCCCCCACACACTGCACCAACCTTGGTCCAGTTCATGAGCCGCGTGCCGCAGCCTGTGACCTGCAGCGTCTGCGCCACTGCACAGAACGCAATTTCGCCCAGCCTGGCGGCGGGTGTGCCCGGAAAAGTGCGGTAGGTGATGCCGCCAATGACTTGGCTGCCGTTTCTCACGATCACCACAGACCTGCAGGCGACGCAAGTTGGGCACGGGCGACACAGTTAGGATGTGTGCAGGTGGAATGTTCCTCCAGTGGAGTGTTTCACACCAACGGCATGCTGTAGCCTGCAGGGGGTGCACTGTGCAGCGACTCGCGCACGCTGCGGGCATGACGACCACTGCGACGTGCGGCGTCACATGACCACCCACTTGTGGCGGCGCTCAAAGATGAGGCGGCATATGTATTCCTTGGGCATGTTGGGTAGGCACTTGCTGAACACGTTCTTCAAGCCAATCAGCAGTCTGCCATTCTCTATGGAGCCATTGTTTGTAATGTACACGGCCTGCAGCTCGCCGGTGTGCTCCCGCTCCATGTGCCGCGCCTCGCGGTTCATGTAGGTGTTGTCCGGTGTCGGCAGCGGTGCCTGCACGGCAGCCCCTGCTGCTGGCTGCTGCTGCTGCTGCTGCTGTCCTCCATCTGCTGATGCGCGAGCCGCAGGCAAGTCAGCGTCCAACCCGGCCTGCGCGTTTCCCTCGGCGGGGCCCGCCCCGCCAGGCGGTGCCGCTGCCTGCACACGCAGCAGCATGCGGGGCGTGTAGTATTACCTCCTCGATTCTCCCACATCCCTCTGGAACGTGCTGGCTGGCCAGCCGCACGTCAACCTCACCCCAGCTGCCACCTCGCCCAGCTTGGTCCGCTTGCTAGGGGGCTGCGCATCATCCATGTGCCACCTCTGCTCTAGCGACAGGACGTGGCAGAGACAGCCAGAGGTGTTGCCAAAACAAAGTCGTAAACGACGGTGGCTGCACCCCTGGGTGCGCTACTTGTGTGCAAGCCCAGATCGGGCGATCGAAAGCGCAGGAGCGATCGCTGTGTCGTGAGTCCGCTGCCAGCGAGGCAGTCGCACCTCGCGCCTAGCCAGATGCTCAAACAACAACCTTTCTATCACTTGATCCTCAGTGCGAAGCTTGCAGACAGGAGGTGTTTTAAGAAGACCTCTTGCTCGAGTGCCTGCCTCCCCAAAGAAGCCCAACAAAGAAGACCTGCACCCGACTGATCTGTGCAACCGCAAGCAACCCTGGCGACGCCGAGGCTGGGGCAGGGACTGCGCCCCTGCGAGCACCAGGTGGGCTCAGCCTTGCTGCCTCCGGCACCTTCTCCTCCCACGCCCCTCCGCCTGGCCCTGACTCACACGGTGCCTGCCTGGCATGTCGCAGGTGGCGGGACACCTGTTTGAGGGTGAGTAGGACCGCTGCCGGCGCCGGTGATGGCGGGTGGCGCTGTACCGGCACGTCACGTGCCGCTCAGCCAAGGTTTTTCTGCCTCGATTTGCCTGGGCCCCCTGCAGATGGCAAGGCAGGGTCGCTGATAGACGACCGCGGCCACTTTTACAAGCCGCTGCAGCGCGGGCCACGCGGCGACCGTGAGCGGGCCTTTTATGATGTTGTGGACGCCATGCTGCACAGCGAGCAGGCGGCGGCGGCCGAGCTGCAGCGCAGCGCACCCGTGCCGGTGCCCAACGGCGGCAGCGTCAATAGCGCTGTCGACACGGCTGCTTTAGCGGAGGCCGCATTGCCGTGGCAGCAGCGCCGTCTGCGCCAGCTGTTCCCCTCGTTCAGAGGGAGCCTGAAGGAACGAGGTCCCATGGCCGTCATGCAGGTGTGCTGCATGGCTGGCGTTCAGCACGTGCAGCTGATCCTGTCCTGCAACTACCATTTGGTTTGGTGCTTGGCTGCCTAATGCCGGCCCTGCCTGCCTGACCTGCAGCGAGATGAGCTGGGGCTGCTTTCCGGCCGCACCATGGCAAAGCTGGGCCTATTGGGCAGTAGTCCCCACCGCAGCTCACCCCCGCAGCAGCAGCAGACAGCAGTGGCCGTAGCGGCAGCTGTGTCGCCTGAGCAGCAGGAGGTGCAGCAGGAGCAGCAGGGTGAGGCATGGCAGGGCGAGGAGGTGGAGGAGCAGGAGCTTTCGGCGCAGTATGGGCAGTCTCCCGACAGCGATTGCTCTGAGCAAACAGGGCAGCATCTCATGGAAAACTTCCATGAAGGCATGGCTGGCGGCAGCTACGCCAGCCCAGACGCAGGTGTGCAGTTACAGGGCAGCCCCGGCGCGGCAGATGTGCGTGGTAGCGAGGGGGGCAGCACCCTGGCGGCTGCGTTGCCGCAGCTCTCGCGACCGCCGCCACAGCAGCAGCAAACTTCTCCTGGACCAAGTGTGGAGGCGAGCTGTGAGCACCGCCACATGATAGAGAGCCCCAGGGAGGCCTACACGCTGCCGGAGCATGCCCAGGCGGCGGCGCTGCTGGGCCAGCCAGCATTTGACCGCGGCCTGAGTGTGGGATCCAACAGCCGGCCGCCCCGCTCGCCATTTATGTCAGGCCTGCTGCACCACAGCCACCCTCCGGGGCCACAGGAGCAGCAGCGGGCTGCAGCAGCAGCAGTGCCGTCAGCAGGCAGTGTCGATGGGGACAGCGGTGCACTGGCAGCTGCGCTTGCGCGGATGTCAGGCCTGGGCACTGTCCCCACTGTCAGCAGCGAGGTGCATTGGCTGCATGGCGAGGGGCAGGCCACCAGTAGCAGCAGCAACGGCGGCAGCAGCGCCAATTTTGCCACATTGCCCTTCTCAGTGCGCAATGCGCCACTGCTCCACGTCATCCCCAAGTATTGTGAGTGCAGGGGCCTTGGGATGGTGGGATTTTGCCGAATAGTGATTATCTGGAGCGTGCTGCATATTTGCGTGGGGTTCCACCTGGTGGCTCGCCCTGCCCATCCGAGGCTTTGCTGGGTGTCTCTCCCTAACAGTGTGCCTGCCACCCGCCGCGCACGCAGATGGCGTGACGCAGCACGAGGATGCGCGCACACTGCTGGAGCTGGAGGACCTGGCACGCGCCTACCGGCACCCCTGCATCATTGACATCAAAGTCGGCTTCCGCACCTGGTACCCACAGGCCGATGACAAGTACATTCAACGCTGCAAGTGAGGCCAGGCTGATGCAAGATGCATAGCAGGATGTAGTGGTTGTGTTGCGCGGACAGCGCTTGGTAGTTTTCCTTCTCTCGGTCCGCAGCATTGTCGCCTGCAGCATTTCGCTAGAGTTGGCTGCTTTGAATGGCTGTGCAGGGAGAAGGATGAGTCCACCACGCAGGCAGCGTTGGGGTTCAAGATCTGTGGCATGCAGGTGGGGCCCCTTGTTGCTTTGTGGTTCTGTATTGGTAGCATACCAAGCCTAGCATGTTTGAGGCCTGTGTGGGCCCCAAACATCTCCTCTCTCACGCTGTGCTCTGCAGGTGTTCCGCCACGGTGCTGGCGGCTACTGGCGCGCCAGCAAGCGCTGGTGCAAGACGCTGCCGGTGGAGCTGGTGGACAAGGCGTTGCTTTCCTTTGCACACAATGGTGGGTCATGCGGGAAGCAAGGGCAGGCTGAGCTGTTCATCAAGCAGTCCATTTCGGTGGCCACATGTAAATGCAGAGCACTTCGCTTTGATTGAAATTGTCTGCCCATGATGCAGAGCACGGACTGCGCCCAGCAGACGTGTATGGCGGCGCAGCGGGTGCCATTGTGCAGCTGGAGGCGTTGGAGGCCTGGTTCTCGGTGCAGCGTGACTTCCACTTTTACTCTTCGTCAGGTGTGTGGGGATGGGCCATGAATATGCAGCCTTAGAGGACAGAACCCCCTTGTGGTTAGCGTGCTGCACTGCCAACTAGCTCGGCCCCCTCTCTGCTCGCTGCCTTCCTTGGTGCAGTGCTGCTGCTGTACGAGGGCGGTGCCAGAAATGCCGACCAGGCAGGGGTGCGGGTGCGCATGGTTGACTTTGCGCACACCTTCCAGGCCGAAGACGGCGGCCGCGACACAAATTTCCTGGCGGGGCTGCGTGCACTTCTGGCGCGGCTTCGCGCCGTGGTGCGGGCAACGGTGCAGCAGGATCTGCCTACTGTGTAGTGTTCTGTAAGGGTGATGGGCCCACTTATGCCACCGGCACAGTTGATCCCAAACCTTGCACAACGTCTTCTCTCTGCCTTTTGTTTATTACGAGTTTGCTGCTGCCTCTTGACATATCCCTCTGCTTGGACGGATGTGCAAGTTGCTTTCCTTGTTGCTGTTCCTTCCGGCTCTATCTGCATGCTACATCTGGCCCAGCCATCGCCTACACCTTCCCTCTTTGCACTGAACTGACTTTTTGGTCGGCATCGGTTGGAGGTCCCAGCACTCCCTTCAGCCTTGTGCTCTCCTGTCCCCAATTTTGGACATGTTCTTTTGTCACCTGGCCTGCCTGGTTTCTGCTTGCACCTCAGCACCATTGCACTCCAGCACTGCTGGCCATGAAGCGATGATAACTTTGTAAATCAGCCCTAGGAAAAAGCTGCATCGTCACTCCATAAATGGATGGGATTTGGGAGCTGGGCAGCAGAATCCTCTTGCATCCGCAGTTTCATTCATGGCTCCATTACATGCGCGAAGAAACGCTGCACAACCCCACGGCACCTACCCACCCATTCCAGTGCTGCCAGGCGCTGCTTGTTCACTTGCTGACTGCTGCTGCTGTGCTGGAGCGGCTCCTGGCTCAACCTCCATGGGCCGAACCTCCTGCTGCAGGTGCTGCTCTGGTGGTTCCGTTGCCTGCCGCGCCTGCTGCTGCTCTAGCTGCTCTGAAGCCGCCTGCCCTTGAGCTGACAGCCGCTGCTCTGGCTGCTGCTGCTGCTGCCCAGGGCGCGGTCCTGCCATTTCAAAGGCTGGCCGCGGCGTCTGGCAGCCGTCTATCTGGGGCGGGTCAAACGCAAAGCCCTGCTCTCCAAAGTTGACAGTCACGGTCGCTGCGGTCTGTTGCTTCGTGGGGTTGGTATAGAGAGAGATGGCGGGGCAGTAGGTGCCCTCTGCAATGTCTTCGTACGCCTTGCCCTGCAAGTATGACACACACACTTTTCACACATCCTTGTCCGACATACATGGACGCAATGACGCAGTGCAGGAGTGCCCAAATGCAGCATTAGCAGTCGGGCAAGGACTATGGTAGCCAAACCCAGGCCGCAGCGCACCTGCAGCCTGCCATTGAGCGTGAAGGCCACAAAGCTGCCAGGCAGTTTCTGGGGGTCGGCCTGCTCTTGCTCCTCAAAGTACAGCTTGCCTTTGTACTTCACCACATCCGCAACTCCCCGCTCAAATGGCCGCCCGCCCTCGGGCATGTGCAGCACGCAGCCCACGACATCTCCCTGCCCAAAGGGCTCCCCATAGTCATCCCGCCATGCTGCATGTACCTGCAGCAAGAGGCACGCACGCATTCATTGGCAACCACCACAATTCCAGGCAGCACGTGTGCAAAACACTGGTAGCGGTGCTTGCACATGCTCTCAGATGCCAAACACCCACCTTGCTGCCCTGTGCGCTGCGGTAGCTGAAGCCGCACTTGTCGGCACCCACAGGGGCGTTCAGCTCCGCGTGCCGTGTGGACCACCCGATTCTGCGGAAGAAAGTATGGGTTAAGTTCAGTAGAAGCAGGAATCCCTGGGTGCTGGGTGCCATTCACACGCGTTCGCCCCGCCACAACTGACCGAGCAGCGCCAGTGGGCCCCAGCTGGTCGACCTTCACTTCGTAGTACCAGGTGCCAGTAAAGGCGCCGTGCGTGGCCCGCACCTGAGGAGCAGCGGCAGGAGTAGAATGCACAGGATTGGATGTGCTGTGGCCAAGTTGTCTGCGCCACACAGGTCGCAGAAAAGCCATTGGCCAACCCAGCGTACATAACCGGCAGCTCACCATGCTGTAGCCGGCGCTGCTGCTAGCAGTCAGCTGCCTGTCATCCAGCACCACCGGTGTCGCCTTGTCCTCGGCCGACAGCTGGACGGGGCGCCAACCCGTGCGCAGCCGCTCGCTGGTGCGGCTGATCTCGGGCCCCAGCTTGACGAGCTCCTCTGGCTCTGCAGCACCGACCGACATGATACGACGGCCAGCGCCCTTGCGACCCACGCGTTTGGTGGGTGCTGCGGCCACGGGGCCCAGCGGCACAGGCGGCCGCACCATCTGCGTCGTCTTGGCGTGGTGCGGCGGGGCGGCCGCTGAGCCGGTGGTGACCGGCGGCGGCAGCTGCGTCGCCGCGCCTGGTGCCGCCCCTGCCGGTGGTGGCTGCTGCCAATCCATGACAGAAGCGGGGCTAACGACGACGACTGCAGGTGTGGCAGGGCAGGTCGGCCGGGGAAACGCACATGAGCGTCACAAACATAACAGGCGCCTCTTGCGGCAGCTGGTATTGCAGACGGCGAGTCGATCGCGTCACAACTTCATTCCGCAACGAATGTTGATCACCGACGTGCACTGCTGGCTGTTGCAACCTTGATTCCCTTGATTGATTGATGGGCTGCACATGCACCTCAGATCAGGAATATGATGGACACGAGTTTGCAACCAGGGGTTCTACATGGGCAGCGCTGACGGCGACGGTGCAGCGCACTCAGCATGCTGTCAAACACGCAGAAGTGCCGTTACACCAGCGCTTCGGGCAAACAAAATGAGCAAGGCAACTGCCGCCCAACTTGATCAGCTACTCCTCATCATTCGCCGCCGCATCATCCTCATCTGTCTGCTCCTCATCATCTGCCACCCCCGGCACCACACTCTCATAGTGCTCCCCCAGGCCGTATGCGTGCCGCAGGTAGCACAGCCGCAGCGTGCGTCCGCTCTCTGCAGACGTGGACAATCACAAGGCTCATGCTACTGACGCTCAGTACTGCTACACAGCAGCAAAAAACCACTACAAGCCACCCACCCTTGTACTCCTCTCCCAGATCCTGCACCGGCATGCCCACGGTGTAAACCGCGATGTGCGACTTGAGCACTTGCGCCAGTGCCTGCAACATGGTGCATGATCAAGTTGTTTAACATAACTTGCTTGGTTCCGCTTGGTGACTCGCTTTCTCCCAAAATCCCATGCCACCATACACCCACCTGCAGCTCCACCTGCCCTCCCCATGCTGCTGTGGTCTCCAACTCTGTGCAGTATGCCTCGAAGAGGTCATCGCCGCCGCCGCTGGCCAGATCCTCCTGCCGGCGGGCAGGTAGGGAATAGCGAGTAACAAACCAAACCAACCAGAAGAGGTGGCAAGTAGCGCAGCAGCAGCAAGCAGCGCACCGGCAGCACAAAGGGCTTGAACTCCTCAGCGTGCTGGCGCATGTGCTCGGCCACCTTTTGCCGCAGCAGCAGGAAGTTGAGCTCGTCTGCATCCTGCTCGCCCTCGGCCGTTGGAGGTGGCGCGACCTCGGCAGGCAGCTGCTGCAGCTGGTCCTCTGGCAAGAGGAAAAGTCAGGCAGGATTGACCTCAGTAATGGGGGGACGCATGGCACGAAGCAGCCACCATCATGACAGATCACATTCCAGTCAGCAATCCGCACCAACGTCCACCACCGCTAAGCTTACCCAGGGAGCGATAGAGGCAGTGGCCGTCGGGTGGGATCTCCCGGATCACCAGCCCCAGTGGCCGCAGGATGGCCTTCAGCTCGCGCTGCTCAATCACCCGGTCTGCAGGCATGGGATGGGACGATGCGATGTGAGCGAGGATACCCTTCGCCTAGGTATGAGCCTAGGTATGAGCGATGCCTTTCGCCCAGGTATGATGAAATTAAAATATTTTCACCATAAGCTGGTGCATCACGGCCTGCGGTCCCGTCCCAACCTACCAGTGTCCCCCAGCTCAGCAAGCTCCGCCTGGATGCGGGCCTCTCGCTCCTGCTCCTCCCGCTGGCGCTGCTCCCGCCGCCGCTGCCCCTTGCTGGCCTTCTGCACAGGGCACGCAGGAGGTCGTACAGATTTCAGCGACAGCATTTGGCCGAGGCCATGCCTGCAAAGCAGCACCTGGCCCCGTTGCTCTGCACAGCGGCGATCGGGCTCAGTGCAGCGCAGCCTCCACACCTTATGCTGCTGTTCTCCCTGCTCCTCGTCCCCCAGGTGCACGCTGTACAGCGAGTCTGCCACCGCCACCGCCTCTGCCACGGTCTTCTCCCTGTCGCCCGCTAGCGATGCCAGCTCGGCGGCGTGCCGCGCCTCCATCTCCGCCTCCAGCTTGGCACCCTCATCCTTGCCCTCCTTGCCCAGCCGCTTCATCTGGTCTTTGAGAGCCTTCTGCTCCTGCACAGCATTGATTGTGAAGCAGGGCGCAGCGGCGGTGGCAGGTTGGCACGCACGAGGCGATGTACTACCGTTGGCACATCCACACAGGTAACACTAGCTCAGCAGGCCGCAAAGCCACTCGTCTGCACTGCTGCACGCACACGCTTGTGGCGCTGCAGCATCTTGCCGCGTGTCTCCGCCCCCGGCTCTTCATCATCGTTGCTGCTGGCATCGTCAGCAGCGGCGCCGTCCTTCAAGAAGGCAGCAGCCTTGGCACTGAAAGCCGGCTGCGGCTGTGGGCTGCCGGCTGCTGCTGTGAGGGCTGCTGCCTCAGGCACGGCCTGCCGGGCTTCCTCGCTGTCGTCCACCTCTGCCCGGGCAGCGCGTGCCGACTTGAGGAACGCCTTGCCACCCTTTTTACCCATTCTCTGCGCAGTACCAACGCAAATGCTGGGGTTGGGCGGCGGCGGCGGCGGCGGCGGCAGCGGCGCGAGTGATGATGCGAGTCAAGGGGGCGGGGTGGACACAAAGCAGGTGGTCAGGTGTTCTGTCGAAGCCTCCAGGACTGGTGTCCGTGTGCACAGCCACCCTACTCCGCAGCACAAGTTTGCCCATGCCCCGATGCGCACCTGCACTTGTGCCTCCCTGACTAAATCTGGCAATGAGTGGTCTAGCAGAATGTTTCCAGTTTGTGCGCTTCGCGTGCCATGTACTTGTACTGCGGCGGCAGGTGTCTGTGCTCTATTCTGGCTCGATCGGCGTGTGCAATCGCCCCAGCACATTGTGGACTGTATAACAAGCCTGGACATCGGCTAGCCGCCTGGACATCTCCGCAGCAGGTGATTCGAGCCCCTGGCACGCTTGCATGCTTGCAGTTTTAAAGGGCCGTTTAGAAGGCGTCGCATGGCATGGGTGGGGGAGGCTGCCACAGCCGATGGTCTTTGGCACCTGCGGCGCTGTTGCTGGCAGCCTCCTCGTTGTGTGGGTAGCAGGGGAATCACGTATACATGTTGTACAGCGCACCAGGCGGGATGGCGGGCTGCGACCACCGCGGCCTCCTGCCGCCGCCGCCCCAGTCCCATGTCGTGCTGCTTCACATTTCCCGTTGTTTTCAGCGCAGGATCTACTGATCGCAGGCTGCACGCACAGCCTGGCACCGGCACGCCGCTGTGTACACACGGTTGCCGCGATGAGCAACCTGGATGACGAGTTTCTAAAGTTTCAGGCGGAGCTGTTCGAGGCGGAAATGGCGGCTGAAAAGCCCGAGGAACATGCCCCGCAGCAGCAGGAGGTACAGACTGCACTATGCTGAGCTGCTAGCAGCCATGTACTAGCGTACGCTGCTTGCTTGTTGTGCTGCTCCATGCAGCCTGTGCCGCCTGCCGTCGCTTCTGTTTGTGCAGGGCACGCTGCCGCCTCCACAGCAGCCGCCGCCGGCCTTGAACCTTCCGCCACCGCCACAGCAGCAGCAGCAGCAAGGACAGCCGCTGGCGCCACCGCCACGAGGTCCGCCACAGCTGGCAGCACCCCCAGGCGGGCAGCCCATGCAGCGGCCGCTGCCAGTGCAGCTGCCACCCCCACCCGGCGGGCCGCCCATGCACCGACTCCCACGCCCGGGCCAGCTCCCGCCGCCCATGCACCCCTCGGGCGGCCCACCCATGCAGCACGGGCACCTGCCGCCGCCGGTGGTGCCGCCGCCGGGTGGGCTGCGGCACGGGGGAATTATGGCAGCGGCCCCCATCATTGCAGCGCCGCCTCAGCCCAACCAAATGGAGTTTCAAGAGCCGGCTGGGCCATCAGGCATGCCACGGCCACCCTTCATGCCGGGGTATGGCGGGCCAGCGAGCATGCCGCCGATGGGCGGCGGCGCCCCCCCCTTTTTGGGGGTCCCCACGGCCCCAGGCACTACCAAGGTGGCGGCTGTCGGGGGCAAAAAGGTGGGCGTGGTGCGGGCGGCTGCGGGGCAACGGTGGGTGGACACCACGCTCGCTGAGTGGCCTGAGAACGACTACCGCATCTTTGTGGGCAACCTGGGCAATGAGGTGAGCCGCAGCTGGGTCGATTAGTCGAGCAGCTGGGCTGGCGGGCTTGCGTTGCCCGTCGGCAGAGCAGGGCTGAGCAGTTGCCTTGTACCGCTGCGGCTGCTGCTGGTTGTGTTCGACCCCTGTCCCGCCCCGCTGAAACCCTCGCCAGGTGTCAGATGCGGTGCTGACCGCGGCCTTCCAGAGGTTCCCAACCTTCCAAAAAGCCAAGGTGGTGCGGTATGCTCACAACGGAAAGAGCAAGGGCTACGGTTTTGTGTCATTTGGTGACACCATTGAAGGCGCCAAGGTCCTTCGCGAGATGCAGGGCAAATATGTGGGTGAGTGAGTGCAGTGCAGGGCGGGCGATGAGTACACAGTGCACATGGGTACGCATTTGAATTTTTGGCCCTCGACGCCAGCTCCGCACTTCACAACCGCTTGCTGTGGCAATTGTGTTCAAGGTAGAATGCATTCATCTGCCACAGCCTTGCAGCCTGCCGGTCCAGCTGAGCAGGCCATTGCACCGCGCCTTGCCGCAGGCAACCGGCCGGTGCAGCTGCGGAAGAGCAGCTCGGAGGAGCGCACAGTGACGGATAAGAAGGGGAGAGCACGCACAAGGGAAGTGACAATCAAGCAGCCCAGGCCGCCTAAGCAGCAGAAGGTGGACGGGGGCCCGCCCGCGTTTGGCGGCGGCAGTGGCCCGCCAGGGGGCCGGCGCTGGTAAAGCAACATCTCCTGCAGGGGGTTTCTCCCAGGGTCCGATGTGTTTTACATGAAAATGATTAATCAAATGTCCAAGCGTGCTGCATGTTCATGGTAAGCAATGCGGGCGTTCGTTCGTATGCAGACGAGCTGTCAGAATGAGCTGGGAGGACAGCTGAATTCTAAGAGGCGGTGGGCGGAAGGGCTGGGTCGATGAGTGGGTGGCCAAGAGGACAAGGTACTGGTGAATGCAAGAGGCATTAACCAATTCGGCACAAAGACGCAACAAGAACATAGTAGCAAATGATCGATGGCACGGGCCCTCACACTGGCTGATGAGCTTGAAAAAATGGTGACGCAGAGAAACACAGACACAGCGTAGGAAAAGGTGAGCAGAAGAGGATTATTCGTTCACTGTTCATTCCACTCCTGCTGGGTCAGGGCGCCTGGTGTAAATGCATCCTTGCGCGATGATGGAGGCCCAGGTATGCAAACTGTGAGAGAAGAGTCGTAGGCAGAGAGAGAGAGAGCATGTATTGCACATGGCATGCATGCTAGCAGGGTTCCTCTCTTAAGCATCGCCGCACCCTGAAAACCGTGTTGAAGAGTCGGCAGAGGAGTGGACGAAGAAGACCAGGAAAGAAGAATGCAGACAGGTCAAATGCATAGGGCCAAAAGGTGTATGCTTCATGGCGAAGGGCATTGATGACTGAGTGGGTAAAAACAGTTGGAACGGGCCAGCCAATTGATTGTGCTAAGTGTGGCAGGCATGTTTCAGCCGGCATCGCCTGCATTCAGCTGCTCAACAGAGGGATTTGCTGGTGCTGGCGGCTTGTGGCCAGTGCGTGGGTGCGGAGAGACAGCCCTCCCAGGCTGGGCACCTGCTGCCACTGTTGAAGGCTCAGCAGCCTGATGCTGCTGCTGCTGGGATCCTGCATTTTCCAGGGCCGCAGGCTGCTGCTGCTGCTGAACAGGTGCCGCTTGCTCCACTTGCTGCTCCTGCGCGGCTGCAGCTTGCGCGGCAACGCCTAGCATCGCCTGCAGCTGCAGCGGCAGCGTGCCAGGCTGCATTGCCTCCTCCTCAGGCCTCAAGTTGCCTGGAAAAGTCAGTCCTGAAGCGGGCGCAGGCAGCGGCAGCATGCCTGCAAAGGAAGGCAGTTGCTGTTGCTGCTGCTGCTGTTGCTGCTGCTGCTGCTGCTGCTGCTGCTGCTGCTGCTGCTGCTGCTGCTGCTGCTGCTGCTGCTGTGCCACACGCAGGATGCGCAGGTGGACGACACTGCGGTCCTGCGTCCAGCGCTCCAGAACAAGCGTGTCACCTGTGGCGCAGCCAAGAGAACAAGCAACAACTGAGATACTCTCATAAAATATGGGCAACATAGAATGACCAGGCTGACTTGCAATGTTGTGCTGCAGTCACTGTGATAGCAACACGATACCAGGTGCAGTCGAGGCGGCAACGCACCGACGGCGGCATTATTGGCGCGGCACAGGTAGCGCCATCCGGCGCCCAACCGCAGGTGCCTTTGGCCTGCGGACATGAAGCCCTCATACTGCAAGAAAGGAACATAGAAACTAAGGAACATAGACGTTGCCAACAGGCAATTTGCCTGCCAACCTGAACTGAAGGGCAGAGTCCGCGGCTGGCTGCACCTGAACCGGCCAAGCACGGTCCTGCTCGTCCACCACCACAATTGAGTGCTTGAACAGCATCAGCGAGCCGGCAGCGCCCTGCCGCTGCTGGTCCTGCAGAATGGCAAGCGGTGCAGGGATCAGGGAAATGCAGGAGAGTTGATCACGTGCACTGTGCAAGTAGTGCAAACATGGCATGGCAATGTGACTGTGTGGCATCGAGCATGCACCTCCTCACCCTCGGTAGCTGGATTTCATCGACGTCTGGCAGCAGGTCATGCGCCATGGATTGGTTGACGTGCAGTCGGTTCATGTAGGTGGCATTAGTGAGCAGGCGGTCCACAGCAGCCAGCGGGTGCTGCAGCGACTGTGCCAGCACCGGGCGGCGAAGCGTAGCAGGCACCTGGCGCGGGATGGCCTGCTCGCGGGCAGCCAGCGGGCGCAGCGCAGATGCGGCCGCCGCAGCGGCGGCCGCCGCAGCGGCAGCTGCTGGGGATCGCGGACCCGGGCCCTGCAGCAGCGGCACCAGGGCCCCTGGCTGCTGGTGCCCCGAGCTGCCAGCGGCGACGCCGGCACCGGACAGGTTGCTGTTGCTGCCAAGGTGGCCCGCGGCATGGCGTGGCGCATCATACGCCGCAAGCTGGGGCGCGCTACCTTGGGCCGTACGCTGGCGCTTCATCGCTGGGGCTGAGCCATCAGCCTGCACTCAAGAAGCAGACATGGCGCCAGGCCGGTCAGAATACTAGAGACAGATGCACAGATGCACTGCCTTGAGTTTGAGGTTGGCGTGCAACTACAGGAATCCGAAAAAACAATGAAAAAGGCAGAGTCGCAGTGCGCCTACCTGCTGGCTTTGAGGCACAGCTTGCATCAGCTGATTCCAGTTATTTGCATTGCCGCCCTGGTCTGCCTGCGCCCCAGGTGCCCGCAGCGCCTGCGGCCGGAAGAGGTGCTGGTCCTGGGACCAGATTGGCGGAGGCTGCCCAGCCCCCAATGCTGCAGCCAACAGGGCATCTGCGCCGTCGCTGCCGCCGCCGCGAGCAGCGCCGGGCGGAAGCTCCCACATGCCGCTGCCAGTGCCAGCCGTACCAGGCGCTGCTGCCGCCGCGTCCGCCAGGTGCTGCAGCAGCAGAGCATCTGCAGAGCTGGGAGCGCCGCTACCCGGAGTGGCTCCCAGCGATGGCTGGAACAGAGCTGCCAGCAGCATATGCGGCGCAGACTGGGACTGCTGCTTTGGTGGCTGGAAGGCTGACAGCGCTAGCTGTCCCGACGCCAGCCCGCTGGGCGTGACGCATTTGACCAGCACATCCGAAATGGCAGCGCCCATCTGCTTGAGCGGGATGCAGGTGGGGTGCTGCTGCAGGTGGCTGATCACCACCTGCGCTATCGCTTTGGCTAGCTCCAGCTGCAGGCTGCGGCCAGTGTCGTCATTTGCAGACTCGGCGGCGGCTATCACTGCTGCCGCCGTTGCAGCTGGGCCAACGTCATCCGACTCATCACGCTGCATGTCTGGCACGGCCTCGTGCTGAGACGGCGGCCGCGCCGTGGCCTCCTGCTGCTGCTGTGACAGCTTGGGCGCCTGCTGCGGTGGCTGCTGCTTCTGCTGCGTTTGGGTTTGGTGATGCTGCAACAGCGACGCCAGCGCCACGCTGAGAGATGCATTCGCAGGCGCCACGGCATCTGCTGTAGCATCGCTGCTCTGCTGCTGCTGTGCCGGCGCCTCGGCCTTGAGTGGCTGATCAGCGCCCTGCTTGCTGTCTTGTGCATCACCTTGCTCAGCATGCTCGTTGCCACTGCCCAAGTGGCCCTTCCCTCCTTGCATGTCTTGCGTGGTTGGTGCCGCGGCGGCAGCTCCCTCGCTCCCGCCACCGCTGACGGGCTGCAAGGCGTGCTGCTGCATCAACAGCGTTGTCAGCTGCTCTAGCGCCTCCATCTTTGGCAGGCCTGCAGGGGAGGCAGCCTAAGGTGAGGGCTGGCACACAGCCGCAATCGGCCGGGACAGGGATGATCGGGCGAGGCCGGCCGCCAGACCCATGCCATAGGACTTCATTCACCTCCTCGGGGAGGATCAACGTGGGGTGGGTCAAAGAGCTGACGCTGACTCTCACTGCTCGTCCCTGCGGACAGGCGCGGCGGCGCCTCGGTTGATCACCTGCCACCGCCTTGCAGTGGTCAGAAACGAGAGTAGGGGGCGCCATCGGCCCCCGGCAGCGCCATTGCCTAGGCAATGCAGGCTCCCGCAGGGCAAGAGAGTTTGCTGCAGCTGCCGCTCACCAGCAGATGGCAACCCGCTGGTCTCACGACGGAAGGGCCACGCAAGTCACAAACCGGCGCCGCCTTTGCAGGCAAACACGTGTGGCTGCACTCCACGCGCCGTCAGGCAGCGGAAAATGGAACTGGCGATGACTGAAAGTGGGGGAGGCGGGTGGCAGGCGTCCAGGTGCTGGAGAGGCCAGCGCCTGGCCAGCTGTGTCAGGACGTGGCCTCAGCACAGGGACGGAACGGAGATTATAACTCTCGCACGGGTCTTCTGCCCTAGCATGACATCTGGAGCAACTCTCTACCGCCGTCCCCGTCGTGTTGAACTCAGGGGCACGAACGCCGATACTGAGGCAGTCCTGCGTAAGCTAACAGCTCCCGGCCTGTACTCCGAAAATTGCAGGCAAGCGCATGGAGGCAAACAATTGCGCTGGCAGCCGCAGCTTCAAGTCCGTCTGCTGCCGAGTCCCGCGCCCCGCTTCTGCCCGCCCCTCGAAAGCCGCGGACTCATTTTGTCCTTCTGATCACCTCTGATCAACCCGAACGAAATCATCCCTTGAAGGAGCATCCCGGGACATGCAAACATCAGTTGCGAAGACTGCCTGAGCGCTCCCATCGTCTGGGCGGTACTGTACCGCACCTAAAAGTTTCGCGAACCTAATTTTCGCGAGTGTTTTGGCGAATTTCGGGCTGCACCTAATGTTCGCGCCCCCAAACGCAGGAAAATTTCGCGCTGAACCTAATGTTCGCGTGTACTGCTGGGGGCAGCAGCAATACAAGCTGTGCTGGGCGTGTTGTTGCAGCGCTTTTCCTGAGTTTGATCTTACACGGGGTGTGGCAGCCACCTATTCATCATCGGCGCACCTAAAAATCGGCGCACCACACTGGCCTGTTGATGTGATCAGAAGGCATCGGAGGACGACCAGTGACCCACTGTTCTCAAAGAAGCTTCTTGATGGTGTACTGGAGGTCAGCAGTACAATTGTTCTGCTGGCACCTAATTTTCGCGAGAAAGTTCGCCCAAACACGCTACCAAACTTAATTTTCGCGTGCATTCTTGGCATTAATTATTTTTTGGCCCCGCGAAACAATAGGTGCGGTACAGTATCAGCGGAGTCTGGGCGTCCGGCACAGCAACAGCTGGGCCGACCGTATCAAAAATGGATAATGTACATGATGCACACACACATGTTATCATTCATTCTGCATCGGAGGTTGCCTTCATTCTGCAGCGCAAAGCAAGCTGGGCCAGTGACACAGGACGCGGCGGCGCTAGGAGGAAAGCGGCGGCCGGGGTGTTGCTTTGTGGCTGTCCCCTGCATCGGGCACCGCTGAGCACGACGTGATCGGTTGCCAGATTGTATCAGCATCGCCAGCTGCCAGGTCTCACCATGCAGGTCTCATCATGCCCTAGTGGCCGCCAAGCACCGTTCACAGTGGCTCGTAGGGCCCTGCAGTGCCGTGCAGTCGCAGCGCCGGTGCGCGCAGCGAGTGCCAAAACGGGTTGCCGGGGAAGCCCTAACGAGGCGGCGGCGTCGACAGCGTGGACCACGCTGCCGCCACCCAGCCCGGACCTGTCGCGACTGCGCATACCCCCTGGGGTTGTGTGTATCGTGCACATCAGCATGCAGCACTTCTTATGCTGTTACCACGGCCAGCCATCCAGCTGGGTTACACCTCCCTGTGCGCTGCCGAGTGCAGGCCGCCACTGCCGCGACAGCTGGCAAGTCCACGGAGCAGGTGCGGGTGGCGGTGCTGGGCGCTTCGGGGTACACCGGCGAGGAGGTGGTGCGCCTGCTGTCGCTGCACCCAACCTTCAAGGTCACCGCGCTGACGGGCGACCGGCAAGCGGGCAAGGTGGGTTGCTGGCTGGGTGGTGCGTTCACTGGCGCCGGCCGTGGCTGGGTGATCCCGGGGCAATACAGCATGTTGCCTGGCAGGCTACGTTGAATGTTAACTGCAAAGTGAAGTCTACCACGTGCAGCTCAATCCTGCTCTGCCTTCTTGGGTGCACCCCAGCAGCCTGTACTGTATACTTGAGATGAAGTATCCCTGCCCAAAAGCAGGAGTTTTCCGAGGTCTTCCCTCACCTGATCACCGCCACCGACGTGCCAAGCCTGTGCAAGATTGACGATGTGAAATGGGACGGCGTGGATGCAGGTGGCTGATGGCAGAGGGTGGCTCGGCTGGTCTCTGCCCGTTGCAGATCCCCAACGCCCATGCATGCTCCCCGTCACCCAACTCTACGCAGTCACACCTAATATATAAACTGCCCCCCCTGCCTGCGCAGTCTTCTGCTGCCTGCCACACGCCACCACACAGGTGGTCGTCAAGGACCTGCCCCAGCACATCAAGGTGGTTGACCTGTCAGCCGACTTCCGGCTACGCGACGTCAACAGCTATGCCGAATGGTGAGCGGCGCTGTTGTGCCGAGGGAAGCAGGCTCGCATGGGCAAGCAGGTTGGCATAGCCAAGCTGGTGGCAGCAAAACGCAGCAGGACCTGGCGCGGCTGGTGCTTCTGGGGTGATGCTTGGTGCATTGAGCGCCGGGCTCCATGGCTGCCACCATGGCCGCCTGCCTGCAGGTATGGCGGCGAGCACAAGGCTGTGGAGCTGCAGAAGGAGGTTGTGTATGGCCTGACGGAGCTGCACCGCGAGGCTGTCAAGTGAGCCAGGGTGTGGATGGCCCAGCAGGGGCCGGATTGGCAGCAAGGGACGGCTCACTGGTTGCCAGGGTGGCAGAGAGCAGCACAGAGGGTGCCTGGCTTGGTTTGTGGGGCAGGCCATCCAGAGGTGCCTTTGTTACCCTCCTCCCTGTGGCATGCCAAACCTGTATTTGCTCCTGGCCTGCCCCCTGCCCCCGCTGCAGGAAAGCGCGTGTGGTGGCCAATCCCGGCTGCTACCCCACCAGCGTGCAGCTGCCACTGGTGCCGCTGATTGAGGCGGGGCTTATCCTCACCGAGGACATCATAATTGATGCCAAGTCGGGTGCGCTGTGAACCCTCAGCTTCCGACTCCCCCGATCAATCTTCTCGCTTCCTTGGCTGAATTTTAGCACCTTACCGCGCCGCTGCCCGCTGCCCACCTGCAGGCATCAGCGGCGCGGGGCGCAGCGCCAAGCAGAACCTGCTGTACAGCGAGGCAACTGAGGGCATCAACGCATATGGCGTCACCAAGCACCGCCACATGCCCGAGATTGAGCAGGGCCTGGAAGACGCCGCGGGCAAGCCCGTGCGCATCAGGTGTGCTGGCAAGGCAGGGGCGCACAAGGGCATCCGACAGTGGGCGCTGGGTGGGTGCACGGGCTGGGTGGTGCCTGCACACAAGCAGCAGCTGTTCCAGCCCGTGCCTCTGAAGACGTGTCCCGCCCTTTGCCCCATGCTGCCCACCCTGCCTGCAGCTTCACGCCCCACCTGATGCCTATGACGCGCGGCATGGAGTCTTCCTGTTACGTCAAGATGGCACCAGGCATCACCGTGGCCGACCTGCGCACATGCCTGGAGGCCAAGTACAAGGACGAGCCGTTCGTGCACCTGCTGGCCCCCGGCTCAGTGCCGCAGGCAAGCCTGCCTGCCGAGCATGCTCGCCGCTCTTAAGCCAGCGCAGTCTGTCCCGACCTCATCCCCCCTAGCCCTGTGGCACCCCTCTGGCTTTCTCCCGCGTCACAACCCGCCGGGCGCCTGTCGCTGTTCTCTGCCCTCCTCAAGCTTCTTTCCCAGCCACCCTGGCTGCCATGCAGACCCACCACGTGCGCGGCTCCAACTACAACCTCATCAATGTCTTTGAAGACCGCATCCCCGGCCGCGCCATCGTCATCTCAGGTGCGTGCCCGCTTGCCCCTTGCTTTCTGGCCCAGTTGGTGTGGGCCATCCGCTCATCCCGTGCGTCGCTGCAAGCCTGACCAACGGAAACATGCTTGCTTTCCGCTGCCGCAGTGATCGACAACCTGGTGAAGGGCGCCAGCGGCCAGGCCATCCAGAACATGAACCTGCTGTTTGGCCTGCCCGAGGAGACGGCGCTGCTGCAGCAGGCGCTCTTTCCCTGAGCACATGAGCGCCGCAGCAACGCCGCGCCGCCATGGGGCTCTCATCGCTGCCTTTGCTCCCACGGCAGCATGGGAGCGCCATTCCTGAACTGATCACATGTGATGTTATTTGCGCCAGAGCGGCTGCCATTTCCCCTGCTGTTTTCAGAAGCGGCTCTTCGCCGTCTGGCAGTACCTGCCGGCCCAAGCGCTACGGCTTGTCCCAGCGGTTGGCTGCTTGTGCCTGCGCCTTGACCTGTCCTCTGTTGCAACAATTGCAAAGTTTACCGAAACGATTTCAATGGGTTTTGATGGTGTGTAGTATAGTAGCTTCGCTGGTTGGAGGAGGGGAGGTCCTGCTGCACACTCCGGGCGTGTGCCCAGCACAGCCCACCCCCCATGTTCCATGATAATCATCGGATTAACCCCATCTCGCCTCCTTCTTGAACTGTGCCTTCTGCTTCCTTCAACGGTGCCCGACACCATGGCTCCGCGCTGCCACGCCCTGCTCCTGGCAGTTTTCGTGGCGTTTGCGGCTCCCGCCCACGCCCGCGTCCTGTCGCAGGTGATGACAATGCGTGCTAAGCCCAGGGGACGCTGCTGGTTTGGCCCGATGGTCCAATGATGAGCTGCGCATCTTGCGCATGCTGCTGAACTCCTGAAGGGAGGCTTCCTCCAAAAGGGTTGAAGCGCTAAATTGGATATCATTATGAAATCATTTCCGCCGTCCTTCCTGCAGGCAGCAGGCAATGTGCGGTGGTGCATGCCCGCCGCCAATGATGCCGTGGCCGTCCAGGCTTGCACCTCTGCCGTCGCCCTGGCCAACACTGCGGCCGTGAACTTCACCTGCGTCGCTGGCGGCAGCAGCGATGGGTGCCTGGAGCTGATCAGCGAGGGAGGCGCTGAGATCACGACCCTGGGAGGTGCGCCCTCAACACCCCCACGCACCTGGACACGCCTCGCACACACATCTGCTGCACCCGACCGCTATCCAGTTGCATTTCTCCTCTTCCAAACTCTGCCCCCCTCTGCACACCTGCAGGAGCAACCATGATGGCTGCCCACGAAACCTACAGCATGGAGCCTCTAGCAGCAGGTGGGCAGGCACACCGCGCCAGCTCTGCTGGCATCTCCTTGATCAAGGCATCATGATGCACCTCATCATCCCCAGCTGCCCTGCCGTTTTTGACGTCACGTACTCCCTGGTCCTGGTCCTGCAGAGTTCTACGGCGATCTCAATGGTGCTTCGTACTACAGCGTCGCGGTCGTGCCCAAGGCGTTCTGCACCGCCGGCGTTACCTTCGCGAGCCTCAAGGTATGTGCGTCGACGCACCTCGCCATGCTGCATGCTGATGACAATGGACACAAGTTTTCAACTGCCTCTGAATCAATTCATTTGGATCCCTCTGCTGCAGGGCAAGCGCTCGTGCCACACCGGCTATGGCAGGTGTGTGTGGATGGGATAGGTCCCTGCTTGCCTTGCCTCTGGAACATCCACGATGGCAAGCAGCCGAGCTTTTATCACGCTTCTTCACGCCGCCATGCTGTGGTCCTGCAGGACAGCCGGCTGGACGCTTCCAGTTGGGTACCTTGTGGAGAGTGGCGTGGTAAGGCGGAATGGCTGGCTGTGGGACGCGCAGCCCTAGCGCCGGTGCTGGCTGACTTTTGCTCCAACCACCTCATGCTGCGTGGTCTTTTTCATTTCAGGAAGGGCAGCAACAATTAATTGGGCATGCCTTGACTATTCACTACTCTGCCTGCAGGTCCCCAAGGTCAACACTGACACAACAGTGAAGGCGGATGCTGAGAGCATGGCCTCCTTCTTCTCCACCACCTGTGCTGCCGGCAGCAATGAGGATGGCCCTCTGGTTGGCGGCGGCAAGTGGGATGGCATGTGCACTGGCTGCAAGGTGAGTCAGGGTGCATCTTGATGTATTGCTGCTTTGCAGATTGCCGAGGCAGTATGCCCTTCCCGAAAAATGTCATGTCATGCTGCTCTGCTGACGTGGCATCAACCGGCCCTGCGCAGGGCGACTGCACTGACGCTGACCCCTACTACAACTACTCTGGTGCCGTGCGCTGCCTCATGGAGGGCGCAGGTGATTGCAGACACTGGCTTGACGCATGCCACTCGTGGTGCTGCTGCCGCCAGGGATGAGTGGCAGTTATTGCCAGCAGCTCTTGTCGGTGCCACGTGGTCCCCTTCCGTCCCTGCATTGCCCTGCAGGTGACGTGGCCTTCACCAAGCACTCCAACCCTCTGGAGTATGCCAAGGATGGCACTGAGGCTCAGACCTGGTCCACCCTGAACAAGGTGAGAGTGGCAGGCGGCCAGAGTCATCTGCCTTTTGCGCCTGGATGGTGGCCGCTTTGGCGCCCCCATTGCGAAAACTTGCTTTGTGGCGCTGTGCTGATGCTGCCCACCAATTGCTGTAATGGACGAGACAAAATGTGCGCCGCCGAGCTGGATGTGCAGGCCGATATGATGCTGCTTTGCCCCACGGGCGGTTGCAAGGCTCTTGACCAGTACGAGTCCTGCAACATTGCCAAAGCACCCGCATACGCAGTAATGGCCACTGCGGAGGTGCGCTCCAGCGCCCTGGGCAAGAGCATCCAGGATGCTCTGGTTGCGGCTGGCAAGAACCCTGCCTACCTAGATGCCACCAAGAACATTGGCGACGTCGCTGGCTTTGCGTACTCAGATGATACTGAGGGCATCCTGGTGAGCAGCCAAGCTGCTAGCATTGCTGTCCTTGTGCCCATGTGCCTGTGCCATTGCCAAGTCTGCGTGGATGGGCAGCTCAGGCGGACAACATGCCGAGCTCGCCCAGACCAACTTAACTCGCCTCTTCTCATGCAGGCTGTCAACACTCCTTTCGTGGAGTATGTTGGGAACAACACGATTCAGGCGTTCAAGGGCGTTGCCGGCCTGGAGACGGCTGCCACCCCTGCCCCCAGCACACCGACACCGACCCCCACCCCGACCCCCACTCCAGTACGCCGCTCGGCCTGAGCCAGGCCCTTTCTTGCCAACCGTTGCCTACCAAACTTTAGCGCTGCTTCATTGCACCCCTTCATTCATTCATTCATTCATTCAGCACACAGCCCGGCCGCCTCTTGCTCGAGGGCGGCCCACTTTGGCCTGGGCCGCCCGGGCCGCCCTCCCCCCCGGGCGCATGTTCGGTGTTGGAGGGGTGTGCCCAGCGATAGGGGGCCCCTGAAGGCATGCGCCGAGGCCGGGAAGCGTGGTTCGGCGCTGCTGCACGCTTGGCGATTTGACCAGAACCACGTGCCGCCGAGCTGCGGCCGCAGTTTCCGGCCCACGGTCTACGGTCGCAGCCACGGGACTCGGCGGCACGGCGTTTGGGCCCAAGCTTGCTGCCGCCGCCGCCGTGCCCGGGGGGCAGCGCGGCGGCGGCGGCACGCTGCGACGCCCCCGTGCTGCCGAGCTGCGGCCGTAGTTTCCTGCCAGAAGCCCACGGCCACAGCCACGGGACTCGGCGGCACGGAGTTTCGGTCCACGGCTTGCTGCCGCCGCCGTCGCAGGGGTGCTGCCTGCGGCGGCGGCGGCACGGCGTTTGGGTCCACGGCTTGCTGCCGCTGCCGCCGCCGCAGGGGTGCTGCCTGCGGCGGCGGCGGTAGCGCACGTGGCAACCCCCCGCGTTTCCTTGCCTCCCATCCACCGGACCCCGTCCTGCGCTTCACTTTGTTTAGGGAGGGGCTGCTCACTGCTCATT